>NW_027478455.1:517113-817113 GCF_051014685.1 Ptiloglossa arizonensis | reverse complement strand
GCGAGATATGGAAGTGTGAAAATAAGGAATGGTTGAGAAACCATCACAATTTTCCACAACTCTGATACTTGAAATCAATAACTACTAGGGCCTAGGGGAAAAATACACATACCGTTGTAATCGGGCGAGTTTCTGCTTTCAAATGCAATAGGAAATTCTCGAGTTCGTCAATCCGTTCGCGAGATATAGAAGTGTGAAAATAAGGAATGGTTGAGAAACCATCGAAATTTTTGCAAGTCTGATACTCGAAACCAATAACTTCAAAGGCCTAGGGGAAAAATACACATACCATTGTAATCGGGCGAGATTCTACTTTCACATGCAATAGGAATTTCTCGAGTTCGTCAATCCGTTCGCGAGATATGGGAGTTCGAAGTTAAGGAATGGTTGAGAAACCATCAAAATTTTCGCTGGTCCGATACGCGAATCCAATAACTGCAATGGCCTAGGGCAAAAATACACATACCATTGTAATCGGGCGAGTTTCTGCTGTCAGATGCAATAGGAAATTCCCGAGTTCGTCAATCCGTTCGCGAGATATGGAAGTTTGAAGTTAAGGAATGCATGAGAAACCATCAAAATTTTCGCTGGTCTGATATTCGAAACCAACAACTACTATGGCCTAGGGCAAAAATACACGTACCGTTGTAATCGGGCGAGTTTCTGCATTCAGATGCAATAGGAAATTCTCGAGTTCGTCAATCCGTTCGCGAGATATGGAAGTTTGAAGTTGAGGAATGCTTGAGAAACCATCAAAATTTTCGCTGGTCTGATACTCGAAACCAACAACTGGAATGGCCTAGGGGAACAGTACACACACCGTTGTAATCGGGCGAGTTTCTGCTTTCAAATGCAATAGGAAATTCTCGAGTTCGTCAATCCGTTCGCGAGATATGGAAGTGTGAAAATAAGGAATGCTTAAGAAACCATCAAAATTTTCGCTGGTCTGATACTCGAAACCAACAACTGGAAGGGCCTAGGGAAAAGTACACACACCGTTGTAATCGGGCGAGTTTCTGCTTTCAGATGCAATAGGAATTTCTCGAGTTCGTCAATCCGTTCGCGAGATATGGGAGTTCGAAGTTAAGGAATGGTTGAGAAACCATCAAAATTTTCGCTGGTCTGATACTCGAAACCAATAACTGGAATGGCCTTGGGGAAAAGTACACACACCATTGTAATCGGGCGAGTTTCTACTTTCAGATACAACAGGAATTTTTCGAGTGCGTCAATGCGTTCGCGAGATATGGGAGTTTGAAGTTAAGGAATGGTTGAGAAGTCATCAAAATTTTCGCAAGTCTGATACTCGAAACCAATAACTACAAAGGCCTAGGGGGAAAACACACATATCTTTGTAATCGGGCGAGTTTCTACTTTCAGATGCAACAGGAATTTCTCGAGTTCGTCAATCCGTTCGCGAGATATGGGAGTTTGAAGTTAAGGAATGGTTGAGAAACCATCAAAATTTTCGCAAGTCTGATGCACGAAACCAATAACTACAGTGGCCTAGGGGAAAAATACACATACCATTGTAATCGGGCGAGATTCTACTTTCACATGCAACAGGAATTTCTCGAGTTCGTCAATGCGTTCGCGAGATATGGCAGTTTGAAGTTAAGGAATGGTTGAGAAATCACCAAATTTTCGCAAGTCTGATACTCGAAACCAATAACTACAAATGCCTCGGGGAAAAATACACATACCATTGTAATCGGGCGAGTTTCTGCTGTCACATGCAATAGGAAATTCTCGAGTTCGTCAATCCGTTCGCGAGATATGGAAGTTTGAAGTTAAGGAATGCATGAGAAGCCATCAAAATTTTCGCTGGTCTGATATTCGAAACCAACAACTACTATGGCCTAGGGCAAAAATACACATACCGTTGTAATCGGGCGAGTTTCTGCATTCAGATGCAATAGGAAATTCTCGAGTTCGTCAATCCGTTCGCGAGATATGGAAGTTTGAAGTTGAGGAATGCTTGAAAAACCATCAAAATTTTCGCTGGTCTGATACTCGAAACCAACAATTACTATGGCCTAGGGCAAAAATACACATACCGTTGTAATCGGGCGAGTTTCTGCATTCAGATGCAATAGGAAATTCTCGAGTTCGTCAATCCGTTAGCGAGATATGGAAGTTTGAAGTTGAGGAATGCTTGAGAAACCATCAAAATTTTCGCTGGTCTTATACTCGAAACCAACAACTGGAATGGCCTAGGGGAAAAGTACACACACCGTTGTAATCGGGCGAGTTTCTGCTTTCAAGTGCAGTAGGAAATTCTCGAGTTCGTCAATCCGTTCGCGAGATATGGAAGTGTGAAAATAAGGAATGGTTGAGAAACCATCAAAATTTTCGCTGGTCCGATACGCGAATCCAATAACTACAATGGCCTAGGGCAAAAATACACATACCATTGTAATCGGGCGAGTTTCTGCTGTCAGATGCAATAGGAAATTCCCGAGTTCGTCAATCCGTTCGCGAGATATGGAAGTTTGAAGTTAAGGAATGCATGAGAAACCATCAAAATTTTCGCTGGTCTGATATTCGAAACCAACAACTACTATGGCCTAGGGCAAAAATACACGTACCGTTGTAATCGGGCGAGTTTCTGCATTCAGATGCAATAGGAAATTCTCGAGTTCGTCAATCCGTTCGCGAGATATGGAAGTTTGAAGTTGAGGAATGCTTGAGAAACCATCAAAATTTTCGCTGGTCTGATACTCGAAACCAACAACTGGAATGGCCTAGGGGAACAGTACACACACCGTTGTAATCGGGCGAGTTTCTGCTTTCAAATGCAATAGGAAATTCTCGAGTTCGTCAATCCGTTCGCGAGATATGGAAGTGTGAAAATAAGGAATGCTTAAGAAACCATCAAAATTTTCGCTGGTCTGATACTCGAAACCAACAACTGGAAGGGCCTAGGGAAAAGTACACACACCGTTGTAATCGGGCGAGTTTCTGCTTTCAGATGCAATAGGAAATTCTCGAGTTCGTCAATCCGTTCGCGAGATATGGAAGTGTGAAAATAAGGAATGGTTGAGAAACCATCAAAATTTTCGCAAGTCTGATACTCGAAACCAATAACTTCAAAGGCCTTGGGGAAAAATACACATACCGTTGTAATCGGGCGACTTTCTACTTTCAGATGCAACAGGAATTTCTCGAGTTCGTCAATCCGTTCGCGAGATATGGGAGTTTGAAGTTAAGGAATGGTTGAGAAACCATCACAATTTTCCGCAACTCTGATACTTGAAATCAATAACTACTAGGGCCTAGGGGAAAAATACACATACCGTTGTAATCGGGCGAGTTTCTGCTTTCAGATGCAATAGGAAATTCTCGAGTTCGTCAATCCGTTCGCGAGATATGGAAGTGTGAAGCTAAGGAATGCATGAGAAACCATCAAAATTTTCGCAAGTCTGATACTCGAAACCAACAACTACAAATGCCTAGGCGAAAAATACACATACCATTGTAATTGGGCGAGATTCTACTTTCACATGCAACAGGAATTTCTCGAGTTCGTCAATCCGTTCGCGAGGTATGGCAGTTTGAATTTAAGGAATGGTTGAGAAATCATCAAAATTTTCGCAAGTCTGATACTCGCATCCAATAACTACTATGGCCTAGGGCAAAAATACATATACCGTTGTAATTGGGCGAGTTTCTGCTGTCAGATGCAATAGGAAATTCTCGAGTTCGTCAATCCGTTCGCGAGATATGGAAGTTCGAAATTGAGGAATGCTTGAGAATCCATCAAAATTTTCGCTGGTCTGATACTCGAAACCAACAACTGGAAGGGCCTAGGGGAAAAGTACACACACCGTTGTAATCGGGCGAGTTTCTGCTTTCAGATGCAATAGGAAATTCTCGAGTTCGTCAATCCGTTCCCGAGATATGGAAGTGTGAAAATAAGGAATGGTTGAGAAACCATCACAATTTTCCACAACTCTGATACTTGAAATCAATAACTACTAGGGCCTAGGGGAAAAATACACATACCGTTGTAATCGGGCGAGTTTCTGCTTTCAAATGCAATAGGAAATTCTCGAGTTCGTCAATCCGTTCGCGAGATATAGAAGTGTGAAAATAAGGAATGGTTGAGAAACCATCGAAATTTTTGCAAGTCTGATACTCGAAACCAATAACTTCAAAGGCCTAGGGGAAAAATACACATACCATTGTAATCGGGCGAGATTCTACTTTCACATGCAACAGGAAATTCTCGAGTTCGTCAATCCGTTCGCGAGATATGGAAGTGTGAAAATAAGGAATGGTTGAGAAACCATCAAAATTTTCGCAAGTCTGATACTCGAAACCAATAACTTCAAAGGCCTAGGGGAAAAATACACATACCGTTGTAATCGGGCGACTTTCTACTTTCAGATGCAACAGGAATTTCTCGAGTTCGTCAATCCGTTCGCGAGATATGGGAGTTTGAAGTTAAGGAATGGTTGAGAAACCATCACAATTTTCCGCAACTCTGATACTTGAAATCAATAACTACTAGGGCCTAGGGGAAAAATACACATACCGTTGTAATCGGGCGAGTTTCTGCTTTCAGATGCAACAGGAAATTCTCGAGTTCGTCAATCCGTTCGCGAGATATGGAAGTCTGAAGCTAAGGAATGCATGAGAAACCATCAAAATTTTCGCAAGTCTGATACTCGAAACCAACAACTACAAATGCCTAGGGGAAAAATACACATACCATTGTAATCGGGCGAGATTCTACTTTCACATGCAACAGGAATTTCTCGAGTTCGTCAATCCGTTCGCGAGATATGGCAGTTTGAAGTTAAGGAATGGTTGAGAAACCATCAAAATTTTCGCTGGTCTGATACTCGAAACCAACAACTGGAAGGGCCTAGGGCAAGAATACACGTACCGTTGTAATCGGGCGAGTTTCTGCATTCAGATGCAATAGGAAATTCCCGAGATCGTCAATCCGTTCGCGAGATATGGAAGTTTGAAGTTAAGGAATGCATGAGAAACCATCAAAATTTTCGCTGGTCTGATATTCGAAACCAACAACTACTATGGCCTAGGGCAAAAATACACGTACCGTTGTAATCGGGCGAGTTTCTGCATTCAGATGCAATAGGAAATTCTCGAGTTCGTCAATCCGTTCGCGAGATATGGAAGTTTGAAGTTGAGGAATGCTTGAGAAACCATCAAAATTTTCGCTGGTCTGATACTCGAAACCAACAACTGGAATGGCCTAGGGGAACAGTACACACACCGTTGTAATCGGGCGAGTTTCTGCTTTCAAATGCAATAGGAAATTCTCGAGTTCGTCAATCCGTTCGCGAGATATGGAAGTGTGAAAATAAGGAATGCTTAAGAAACCATCAAAATTTTCGCTGGTCTGATACTCGAAACCAACAACTGGAAGGGCCTAGGGAAAAGTACACACACCGTTGTAATCGGGCGAGTTTCTGCTTTCAGATGCAATAGGAAATTCTCGAGTTCGTCAATCCGTTCGCGAGATATGGAAGTGTGAAAATAAGGAATGGTTGAGAAACCATCAAAATTTTCGCAAGTCTGATACTCGAAACCAATAACTTCAAAGGCCTTGGGGAAAAATACACATACCGTTGTAATCGGGCGACTTTCTACTTTCAGATGCAACAGGAATTTCTCGAGTTCGTCAATCCGTTCGCGAGATATGGGAGTTTGAAGTTAAGGAATGGTTGAGAAACCATCACAATTTTCCGCAACTCTGATACTTGAAATCAATAACTACTAGGGCCTAGGGGAAAAATACACATACCGTTGTAATCGGGCGAGTTTCTGCTTTCAGATGCAATAGGAAATTCTCGAGTTCGTCAATCCGTTCGCGAGATATGGAAGTGTGAAGCTAAGGAATGCATGAGAAACCATCAAAATTTTCGCAAGTCTGATACTCGAAACCAACAACTACAAATGCCTAGGCGAAAAATACACATACCATTGTAATTGGGCGAGATTCTACTTTCACATGCAACAGGAATTTCTCGAGTTCGTCAATCCGTTCGCGAGATATGGCAGTTTGAATTTAAGGAATGGTTGAGAAATCATCAAAATTTTCGCAAGTCTGATACTCGCATCCAATAACTACTATGGCCTAGGGCAAAAATACATATACCGTTGTAATCGGGCGAGTTTCTGCTGTCAGATGCAATAGGAAATTCTCGAGTTCGTCAATCCGTTCGCGAGATATGGAAGTTTGAAATTGAGGAATGCTTGAGAAACCAACAAAATTTTCGCTGGTCTGATACTCGAAACCAACAACTGGAAGGGCCTAGGGGAAAAGTACACACACCGTTGTAATCGGGCGAGTTTCTGCTTTCAGATGCAATAGGAAATTCTCGAGTTCGTCAATCCGTTCGCGAGATATGGAAGTGTGAAAATAAGGAATGGTTGAGAAACCATCACAATTTTTCACAACTCTGATACTTGAAATCAATAACTACTAGGGCCTAGGGGAAAAATACACATACCGTTGTAATCGGGCGAGTTTCTGCTTTCAAATGCAATAGGAAATTCTCGAGTTCGTCAATCCGTTCGCGAGATATAGAAGTGTGAAAATAAGGAATGGTTGAGAAACCATCGAAATTTTTGCAAGTCTGATACTCGAAACCAATAACTTCAAAGGCCTAGGGGAAAAATACACATACCATTGTAATCGGGCGAGATTCTACTTTCACATGCAACAGGAAATTCTCGAGTTCGTCAATCCGTTCGCGAGATATAGAAGTGTGAAAATAAGGAATGGTTGAGAAACCATCGAAATTTTTGCAAGTCTGATACTCGAAACCAATAACTTCAAAGGCCTAGGGGAAAAATACACATACCATTGTAATCGGGCGAGATTCTACTTTCACATGCAACAGGAAATTCTCGAGTTCGTCAATCCGTTCGCGAGATATGGAAGTGTGAAAATAAGGAATGGTTGAGAAACCATCAAAATTTTCGCAAGTCTGATACTCGAAACCAATAACTTCAAAGGCCTAGGGGAAAAATACACATACCGTTGTAATCGGGCGACTTTCTACTTTCAGATGCAACAGGAATTTCTCGAGTTCGTCAATCCGTTCGCGAGATATGGGAGTTTGAAGTTAAGGAATGGTTGAGAAACCATCACAATTTTCCGCAACTCTGATACTTGAAATCAATAACTACTAGGGCCTAGGGGAAAAATACACATACCGTTGTAATCGGGCGAGTTTCTGCTTTCAGATGCAACAGGAAATTCTCGAGTTCGTCAATCCGTTCGCGAGATATGGAAGTCTGAAGCTAAGGAATGCATGAGAAACCATCAAAATTTTCGCAAGTCTGATACTCGAAACCAACAACTACAAATGCCTAGGGGAAAAATACACATACCATTGTAATCGGGCGAGATTCTACTTTCACATGCAACAGGAATTTCTCGAGTTCGTCAATCCGTTCGCGAGATATGGCAGTTTGAAGTTAAGGAATGGTTGAGAAACCATCAAAATTTTCGCTGGTCTGATACTCGAAACCAACAACTGGAAGGGCCTAGGGCAAAAATACACGTACCGTTGTAATCGGGCGAGTTTCTGCATTCAGATGCAATAGGAAATTCCCGAGTTCGTCAATCCGTTCGCGAGATATGGAAGTTTGAAGTTAAGGAATGCATGAGAAACCATCAAAATTTTCGCTGGTCTGATATTCGAAACCAACAACTACTATGGCCTAGGGCAAAAATACACGTACCGTTGTAATCGGGCGAGTTTCTGCATTCAGATGCAATTGGAAATTCTCGAGTTCGTCAATCCGTTCGCGAGATATGGAAGTTTGAAGTTGAGGAATGCTTGAGAAACCATCAAAATTTTCGCTGGTCTGATACTCGAAACCAACAACTGGAATGGCCTAGGGGAACAGTACACACACCGTTGTAATCGGGCGAGTTTCTGCTTTCAAATGCAATAGGAAATTCTCGAGTTCGTCAATCCGTTCGCGAGATATGGAAGTGTGAAAATAAGGAATGCTTAAGAAACCATCAAAATTTTCGCTGGTCTGATACTCGAAACCAACAACTGGAAGGGCCTAGGGAAAAGTACACACACCGTTGTAATCGGGCGAGTTTCTGCTTTCAGATGCAATAGGAAATTCTCGAGTTCGTCAATCCGTTCGCGAGATATGGAAGTGTGAAAATAAGGAATGGTTGAGAAACCATCAAAATTTTCGCAAGTCTGATACTCGAAACCAATAACTTCAAAGGCCTTGGGGAAAAATACACATACCGTTGTAATCGGGCGACTTTCTACTTTCAGATGCAACAGCAATTTCTCGAGTTCGTCAATCCGTTCGCGAGATATGGGAGTTTGAAGTTAAGGAATGGTTGAGAAACCATCACAATTTTCCGCAACTCTGATACTTGAAATCAATAACTACTAGGGCCTAGGGGAAAAATACACATACCGTTGTAATCGGGCGAGTTTCTGCTTTCAGATGCAATAGGAAATTCTCGAGTTCGTCAATCCGTTCGCGAGATATGGAAGTGTGAAGCTAAGGAATGCATGAGAAACCATCAAAATTTTCGCAAGTCTGATACTCGAAACCAACAACTACAAATGCCTAGGCGAAAAATACACATACCATTGTAATTGGGCGAGATTCTACTTTCACATGCAACAGGAATTTCTCGAGTTCGTCAATCCGTTCGCGAGATATGGCAGTTTGAATTTAAGGAATGGTTGAGAAATCATCAAAATTTTCGCAAGTCTGATACTCGCATCCAATAACTACTATGGCCTAGGGCAAAAATACATATACCGTTGTAATCGGGCGAGTTTCTGCTGTCAGATGCAATAGGAAATTCTCGAGTTCGTCAATCCGTTCGCGAGATATGGAAGTTTGAAATTGAGGAATGCTTGAGAAACCAACAAAATTTTCGCTGGTCTGATACTCGAAACCAACAACTGGAAGGGCCTAGGGGAAAAGTACACACACCGTTGTAATCGGGCGAGTTTCTGCTTTCAGATGCAATAGGAAATTCTCGAGTTCGTCAATCCGTTCGCGAGATATGGAAGTGTGAAAATAAGGAATGGTTGAGAAACCATCACAATTTTCCACAACTCTGATACTTGAAATCAATAACTACTAGGGCCTAGGGGAAAAATACACATACCGTTGTAATCGGGCGAGTTTCTGCTTTCAAATGCAATAGGAAATTCTCGAGTTCGTCAATCCGTTCGCGAGATATAGAAGTGTGAAAATAAGGAATGGTTGAGAAACCATCGAAATTTTTGCAAGTCTGATACTCGAAACCAATAACTTCAAAGGCCTAGGGGAAAAATACACATACCATTGTAATCGGGCGAGATTCTACTTTCACATGCAACAGGAAATTCTCGAGTTCGTCAATCCGTTCGCGAGATATGGAAGTGTGAAAATAAGGAATGGTTGAGAAACCATCAAAATTTTCGCAAGTCTGATACTCGAAACCAATAACTTCAAAGGCCTAGGGGAAAAATACACATACCGTTGTAATCGGGCGACTTTCTACTTTCAGATGCAACAGGAATTTCTCGAGTTCGTCAATCCGTTCGCGAGATATGGGAGTTTGAAGTTAAGGAATGGTTGAGAAACCATCACAATTTTCCGCAACTCTGATACTTGAAATCAATAACTACTAGGGCCTAGGGGAAAAATACACATACCGTTGTAATCGGGCGAGTTTCTGCTTTCAGATGCAACAGGAAATTCTCGAGTTCGTCAATCCGTTCGCGAGATATGGAAGTCTGAAGCTAAGGAATGCATGAGAAACCATCAAAATTTTCGCAAGTCTGATACTCGAAACCAACAACTACAAATGCCTAGGGGAAAAATACACATACCATTGTAATCGGGCGAGATTCTACTTTCACATGCAACAGGAATTTCTCGAGTTCGTCAATCCGTTCGCGAGATATGGCAGTTTGAAGTTAAGGAATGGTTGAGAAACCATCAAAATTTTCGCTGGTCTGATACTCGAAACCAACAACTGGAAGGGCCTAGGGCAAAAATACACGTACCGTTGTAATCGGGCGAGTTTCTGCATTCAGATGCAATAGGAAATTCTCGAGTTCGTCAATCCGTTCGCGAGATATGGAAGTGTGAAGCTAAGGAATGCATGAGAAACCATCAAAATTTTCGCAAGTCTGATACTCGAAACCAACAACTACAAATGCCTAGGCGAAAAATACACATACCATTGTAATTGGGCGAGATTCTACTTTCACATGCAACAGGAATTTCTCGAGTTCGTCAATCCGTTCGCGAGATATGGCAGTTTGAATTTAAGGAATGGTTGAGAAATCATCAAAATTTTCGCAAGTCTGATACTCGCATCCAATAACTACTATGGCCTAGGGCAAAAATACATATACCGTTGTAATCGGGCGAGTTTCTGCTGTCAGATGCAATAGGAAATTCTCGAGTTCGTCAATCCGTTCGCGAGATATGGAAGTTTGAAATTGAGGAATGCTTGAGAAACCAACAAAATTTTCGCTGGTCTGATACTCGAAACCAACAACTGGAAGGGCCTAGGGGAAAAGTACACACACCGTTGTAATCGGGCGAGTTTCTGCTTTCAGATGCAATAGGAAATTCTCGAGTTCGTCAATCCGTTCGCGAGATATGGAAGTGTGAAAATAAGGAATGGTTGAGAAACCATCACAATTTTCCACAACTCTGATACTTGAAATCAATAACTACTAGGGCCTAGGGGAAAAATACACATACCGTTGTAATCGGGCGAGTTTCTGCTTTCAAATGCAATAGGAAATTCTCGAGTTCGTCAATCCGTTCGCGAGATATAGAAGTGTGAAAATAAGGAATGGTTGAGAAACCATCGAAATTTTTGCAAGTCTGATACTCGAAACCAATAACTTCAAAGGCCTAGGGGAAAAATACACATACCATTGTAATCGGGCGAGATTCTACTTTCACATGCAACAGGAAATTCTCGAGTTCGTCAATCCGTTCGCGAGATATGGAAGTGTGAAAATAAGGAATGGTTGAGAAACCATCAAAATTTTCGCAAGTCTGATACTCGAAACCAATAACTTCAAAGGCCTAGGGGAAAAATACACATACCGTTGTAATCGGGCGACTTTCTACTTTCAGATGCAACAGGAATTTCTCGAGTTCGTCAATCCGTTCGCGAGATATGGGAGTTTGAAGTTAAGGAATGGTTGAGAAACCATCACAATTTTCCGCAACTCTGATACTTGAAATCAATAACTACTAGGGCCTAGGGGAAAAATACACATACCGTTGTAATCGGGCGAGTTTCTGCTTTCAGATGCAACAGGAAATTCTCGAGTTCGTCAATCCGTTCGCGAGATATGGAAGTCTGAAGCTAAGGAATGCATGAGAAACCATCAAAATTTTCGCAAGTCTGATACTCGAAACCAACAACTACAAATGCCTAGGGGAAAAATACACATACCATTGTAATCGGGCGAGATTCTACTTTCACATGCAACAGGAATTTCTCGAGTTCGTCAATCCGTTCGCGAGATATGGCAGTTTGAAGTTAAGGAATGGTTGAGAAACCATCAAAATTTTCACTGGTCTGATACTCGAAACCAACAACTGGAAGGGCCTAGGGCAAAAATACACGTACCGTTGTAATCGGGCGAGTTTCTGCATTCAGATGCAATAGGAAATTCTCGAGTTCGTCAATCCGTTCGCGAGATATGGAAGTTTGAAGTTAAGGAATGCTTAAGAAACCATCAAAATTTTCGCTGGTCTGATACTCGAAACCAACAACTGGAAGGGCCTAGGGGAAAAGTACACACACCGTTGTAATCGGGCGAGTTTCTGCTTTCAGATGCAATAGGAAATTCTCGAGTTCGTCAATCCGTTCGCGAGATATGGAAGTGTGAAAATAAGGAATGGTTGAGAAACCATCAAAATTTTCGCAAGTCTGATACTCGAAACCAATAACTTCAAAGGCCTAGGGGAAAAATACACATACCGTTGTAATTGGGCGACTTTCTACTTTCAAATGCAACAGGAATTTCTCGAGTTCGTCAAGCCGTTCGCGAGATATGGGAGTTTGAAGTTAAGGAATGGTTGAGAAACCATCACAATTTTCCGCAACTCTGATACTTGAAATCAATAACTACTAGGGCCTAGGGGAAAAATACACATACCGTTGTAATCGGGCGAGTTTCTGATTTCAGATGCAATAGGAAATTCTCGAGTTCGTCAATCCGTTCGCGAGATATGGCAGTTTGAAGTTAAGGAATGGTTGAGAAATCATCAAAATTTTCGCAAGTCTGATACTCGCATCCAATAACTACTATGGCCTAGGGCAAAAATACACATACCGTTGTAATCGGGCGAGTTTCTGCTGTCAGATGCAATAGGAAATTCTCGAGTTCGTCAATCCGTTCGCGAGATATGGAAGTTTGAAGTTGAGAAATGCTTGAGAAACCATCAAAATTTTCGCTGGTCTGATACTCGAAACCAACAACTGGAATGGCCTAGGGGAAAAGTACACACACCGTTGTAATCGGGCGAGTTTCTGCTATCAAATGCAATAGGAAATTCTCGAGTTCGTCAATCCGTTCGCGAGATATAGAAGTGTGAATATAAGGAATGGTTGAGAAACCATCGAAATTTTTGCAAGTCTGATACTCGAAACCAATAACTTCAAAGACCTAGGGGAAAAATACACATACCACTGTAATCGGGCGAGATTCTACTTTCACATGCAACAGAAAATTCTCGAGTTCGTCAATCCGTTCGCGAGATATGGAAGTGTGAAAATAAGGAATGGTTGAGAAACCATCAAAATTTTCGCAAGTCTGATACTCGAAACCAATAACTTCAAAGGCCTAGGGGAAAAATACACATACCGTTGTAATCGGGCGACTTTCTACTTTCAGATGCAACAGGAATTTCTCGAGTTCGTCAATCCGTTCACGAGATATGGGAGTTTGAAGTTAAGGAATGGTTGAGAAACCATCACAATTTTCCGCAACTCTGATACTTGAAATCAACAACTACAAGGGCCTAGGGGAAAAATACACATACCGTTGTAATCGGGCGAGTTTCTGCTTTCAGATGCAATAGGAAATTCTCGAGTTCGTCAATCCTTTCGCGAGATATGGAAGTGTGAAGCTAAGGAATGCCTGAGAAAGCATCAAAATTTTCGCAAGTCTGATACTCGAAACCAACAACTACAAATGCCTAGGGGAAAAATACACATACCATTGTAATCGGGCGTGATTCTACTTTCACATGCAACAGGAATTTCTCGAGTTCGTCAATCCGTTCGCGAGATATGGCAGTTTGAAGTTAAGGAATGGTTGAGAAATCATCAAAATTTTCGCAATTCTGATGCTAGAAACGAATAACTGGAATGGCCTAGGGGAAGAGTACACACACCATTGTAATCGGGCGAGTTTCTACTTTCAGATGCAACAGGAATTTCTCGAGTTCGTCAATCCGTTCGCGAGATATGGCAGTTTGAAGTTAAGGAATGGTTGAGAAATCATCAAAATTTTCGCAAGTCTGATACTCGCATCCAATAACTACTATGGCCTAGGGCAAAAATACACATACCGTTGTAATCGGGCGAGTTTCTGCTTTCAGATGCAATAGGAAATTCTCGAGTTCGTCAATCCGTTCGCGAGATATGGAAGTGTGAAAATAAGGAATGGTTGAGAAACCATCAAAATTTTCGCAAGTCTGATACTCGAAACCAATAACTTCAAAGGCCTAGGGGAAAAATACACATACCGTTGTAATCGGGCGACTTTCTACTTTCAGATGCAACAGGAATTTCTCGAGTTCGTCAATCCGTTCGCGAGATATGGGAGTTTGAAGTTAAGGAATGGTTGAGAAACCATCACAATTTTCCGCAACTCTGATACTTGAAATCAATAACTACTAGGGCCTAGGGGAAAAATACACATACCGTTGTAATCGGGCGAGTTTCTGCTTTCAGATGCAATAGGAAATTCTCGAGTTCGTCAATCCGTTCGCGAGATATGGAAGTTTGAAGTTGAGGAATGCTTGAGAAACCATCAAAATTTTCGCTGGTCTGATACTGGAAACCAACAACTGGAATGGCCTAGGGGAAAAGTACACACACCGTTGTAATCGGGCGAGTTTCTGCTTTCAAATGCAATAGGAATTTCTCTTGTTCGTCAATCCGTTCGCGAGATATGGGAGTTTGAAGTTAAGGAATGGTTAAGGAACCATCCAAATTTTCGCAATTCTGATGCTAGAAACGAATAACTGGAATGGCCAGGGGAAGAGTACACACACCATTGTAATCGGGCGAGTTTCTACTTTCAGATGCAACAGGAATTTCTCGAGTTCGTCAATCCGTTCGCGAGATATGGGAGTTTGAAGTTAAGGAATGGTTGAGAAACCATCAAAATTTTCGCTGGTCTGATACTGGAAACCAACAACTGGAATGGCCTAGGGCAAAAATACACATACCGTTGTAATCGGGCGACTTTCTGCTTTCAGATGCAGCAGGAATTTCTCTTGTTCGTCAATCCGTTCGCGAGATATGGGAGTTTGAAGTTAAGGAATGGTTAAGGAACCATCCAAATTTTCGCAATTCTGATGCTAGAAACGAATAACTGGAATGGCCTAGGGGAAGAGTACACACACCATTGTAATCGGGCGAGTTTCTACTTTCAGATGCAACAGGAACTTCTCGAGTTCGCCAATCCGTTCGCGAGATATGGGAGTTTGAAGTTAAGGAATGGTTGAGAAACCATCAAAATTTTCGCTGGTCTGATACTGGAAACCAACAACTGGAATGGCCTAGGGGAAAAGTACACACACCGTTGTAATCGGGCGAGTTTCTGCTTTCAAATGCAATAGTAAATTCTCGAGTTCGTCAATCCATTCGCGAGATATGGAGGTGTGAAAATAAGGAATGGTTGAGAAACCATCGAAATTTTTGCAAGTCTGATACTCGAAACCAATAACTTCAAAGGCCTAGGGGAAAGATACACATACCATTGTAATCGGGCGAGATTCTACTTTCACATGCAACAGGAATTTCTCGAGTTCGTCAATCCGTTCGCGAGATATGGCAGTTTGAACTTAAGGAATGGTTGAGAAATCATCAAAATTTTCGCAAGTCTGATACTCGCATACAATAACTACTATGGCCTAGGGCAAAAATACACATACCGTTGTAATCGGGCGAGTTTCTGCTTTCAAATGCAATAGGAAATTCTCGAGTTCGTCAATCCGTTCGCGAGATATGGAAGTGTGAAAACAAGGAATGGTAGAGAAACCATCGAAATTTTTGTAAGTCTGAAACTCGAAACCAATAACTTCAAAGGCCTAGGGGAAAAGTACACACACCGTTGTAATCGGGCGAGTTTCTGCTTTCAGATGCAATAGGAATTTCTCGAGTTCGTCAATCCGTTCGCGAGATATGGGAGTTCGAAGTTAAGGAATGGTTGAGAAACCATCAAAATTTTCGCTGGTCCGATACGCGAATCCAATAACTACAATGGCCTAGGGCAAAAATACACATGCCATTGTAATCGGGCGAGTTTCTGCTGTCAGATGCAATAGGAAATTCCCGAGTTCGTCAATCCGTTCGCGAGATATGGAAGTTTGAAGTTAAGGAATGCATGAGAAACCATCAAAATTTTCGCTGGTCTGATATTCGAAACCAACAACTACTATGGCCTAGGGCAAAAATACACGTACCGTTGTAATCGGGCGAGTTTCTGCATTCAGATGCAATAGGAAATTCTCGAGTTCGTCAATCCGTTCGCGAGATATGGCAGTTTGAACTTAAGGAATGGTTGAGAAATCATCAAAATTTTCGCAAGTCTGATACTCGCATACAATAACTACTATGGCCTAGGGCAAAAATACACATACCGTTGTAATCGGGCGAGTTTCTGCTTTCAAATGCAATAGGAAATTCTCGAGTTCGTCAATCCGTTCGCGAGATATGGAAGTGTGAAAACAAGGAATGGTAGAGAAACCATCGAAATTTTTGCAAGTCTGAAACTCGAAACCAATAACTTCAAAGGCCTAGGGGAAAAGTACACACACCGTTGTAATCGGGCGAGTTTCTGCTTTCAGATGCAATAGGAATTTCTCGAGTTCGTCAATCCGTTCGCGAGATATGGGAGTTCGAAGTTAAGGAATGGTTGAGAAACCATCAAAATTTTCGCTGGTCCGATACGCGAATCCAATAACTACAATGGCCTAGGGCAAAAATACACATACCATTGTAATCGGGCGAGTTTCTGCTGTCAGATGCAATAGGAAATTCCCGAGTTCGTCAATCCGTTCGCGAGATATGGAAGTTTGAAGTTAAGGAATGCATGAGAAACCATCAAAATTTTCGCTGGTCTGATATTCGAAACCAACAACTACTATGGCCTAGGGCAAAAATACACGTACCGTTGTAATCGGGCGAGTTTCTGCATTCAGATGCAATAGGAAATTCTCGAGTTCGTCAATCCGTTCGCGAGATATGGAAGTTTGAAGTTGAGGAATGCTTGAGAAACCATCAAAATTTTCGCTGGTCTGATACTCGAAACCAACAACTGGAATGGCCTAGGGGAACAGTACACACACCTTTGTAATCGGGCGAGTTTCTGCTTTCAAATGCAATAGGAAATTCTCGAGTTCGTCAATCCGTTCGCGAGATATGGAAGTGTGAAAATAAGGAATGCTTAAGAAACCATCAAAATTTTCGCTGGTCTGATACTCGAAACCAACAACTGGAAGGGCCTAGGGAAAAGTACACACACCGTTGTAATCGGGCGAGTTTCTGCTTTCAGATGCAATAGGAATTTCTCGAGTTCGTCAATCCGTTCGCGAGATATGGGAGTTCGAAGTTAAGGAATGGTTGAGAAACCATCAAAATTTTC
The DNA here is from genome assembly GCF_051014685.1 of Ptiloglossa arizonensis. Classification (NCBI taxonomy): domain Eukaryota; kingdom Metazoa; phylum Arthropoda; class Insecta; order Hymenoptera; family Colletidae; genus Ptiloglossa; species Ptiloglossa arizonensis. The sequence goes on along the minus strand of NW_027478455.1, from coordinate 800,236 downwards.
GCTGGTCTGATACTCGAAACCAATAACTGGAATGGCCTTGGGGAAAAGTACACACACCATTGTAATCGGGCGAGTTTCTACTTTCAGATACAACAGGAATTTTTCGAGTGCGTCAATGCGTTCGCGAGATATGGGAGTTTGAAGTTAAGGAATGGTTGAGAAGTCATCAAAATTTTCGCAAGTCTGATACTCGAAACCAATAACTACAAAGGCCTAGGGCGAAAACACACATATCTTTGTAATCGGGCGAGTTTCTACTTTCAGATGCAACAGGAATTTCTCGAGTTCGTCAATCCGTTCGCGAGATATGGGAGTTTGAAGTTAAGGAATGGTTGAGAAACCATCAAAATTTTCGCAAGTCTGATGCACGAAACCAATAACTACAGTGGCCTAGGGGAAAAATACACATACCATTGTAATCGGGCGAGATTCTACTTTCACATGCAACAGGAATTTCTCGAGTTCGTCAATGCGTTCGCGAGATATGGCAGTTTGAAGTTAAGGAATGGTTGAGAAATCACCAAATTTTCGCAAGTCTGATACTCGAAACCAATAACTACAAATGCCTAGGGGAAAAATACACATACCATTGTAATCGGGCGAGTTTCTGCTGTCAGATGCAATAGGAAATTCTCGAGTTCGTCAATCCGTTCGCGAGATATGGAAGTTTGAAGTTAAGGAATGCATGAGAAGCCATCAAAATTTTCGCTGGTCTGATATTCGAAACCAACAATTACTATGGCCTAGGGCAAAAATACACATACCGTTGTAATCGGGCGAGTTTCTGCATTCAGATGCAATAGGAAATTCTCGAGTTCGTCAATCCGTTAGCGAGATATGGAAGTTTGAAGTTGAGGAATGCTTGAGAAACCATCAAAATTTTCGCTGGTCTTATACTCGAAACCAACAACTGGAATGGCCTAAGGGAAAAGTACACACACCGTTGTAATCGGGCGAGTTTCTGCTTTCAAGTGCAGTAGGAAATTCTCGAGTTCGTCAATCCGTTCGCGAGATATGGAAGTGTGAAAATAAGGAATGGTTTAGAAACCATCAAAATTTTCGCAAGTCTGATGCACGAAACCAATAACTACAGTGGCCTAGGGGAAAAATACACATACCATTGTAATCGGGCGGGATTCTACTTTCACATGCAGCAGGAATTTCTCGAGTTCGTCAATGCGTTCGCGACATATGGCAGTTTGAAGTTAAGGAATGGTTGAGAAATCACCAAATTTTCGCAAGTCTGATACTCGAAACCAATAACTACAAATGCCTAGGGGAAAAATACACATACCATTGTAATCGGGCGAGTTTCTGCTGTCAGATGCAATAGGAAATTCTCGAGTGCGTCAATCCTTTCGCGAGATATGGAAGTGTGAAGCTAAGGAATGCCTGAGAAACCATCAAAATTTTCGCAAGTCTGATACTCGAAACCAACAACTACAAATGCCTAGGGGAAAAATACACATACCATTGTAATCGGGCGTGATTCTACTTTCACATGCAACAGGAATTTCTCGAGTTCGTCAATCCGTTCGCGAGATATGGCAGTTTGAAGTTAAGGAATGGTTGAGAAATCATCAAAATTTTCGCAATTCTGATGCTAGAAACGAATAACTGGAATGGCCTAGGGGAAGAGTACACACACCATTGTAATCGGGCGAGTTTCTACTTTCAGATGCAACAGGAATTTCTCGAGTTCGTCAATCCGTTCGCGAGATATGGCAGTTTGAAGTTAAGGAATGGTTGAGAAATCATCAAAATTTTCGCAAGTCTGATACTCGCATCCAATAACTACTATGGCCTAGGGCAAAAATACACATACCGTTGTAATCGGGCGAGTTTCTGCTTTCAGATGCAATAGGAAATTCTCGAGTTCGTCAATCCGTTCGCGAGATATGGAAGTGTGAAAATAAGGAATGGTTGAGAAACCATCAAAATTTTCGCAAGTCTGATACTCGAAACCAATAACTTCAAAGGCCTAGGGGAAAAATACACATACCGTTGTAATCGGGCGACTTTCTACTTTCAGATGCAACAGGAATTTCTCGAGTTCGTCAATCCGTTCGCGAGATATGGGAGTTCGAAGTTAAGGAATGGTTGAGAAACCATCAAAATTTTCGCTGGTCCGATACGCGAATCCAATAACTACTATGGCCTAGGGCAAAAATACATATACCGTTGTAATCGGGCGAGTTTCTGCTGTCAGATGCAATAGGAAATTCTCGAGTTCGTCAATCCGTTCGCGAGATATGGAAGTTTGAAGTTAAGGAATGCATGAGAAGCCATCAAAATTTTCGCTGGTCTGATATTCGAAACCAACAATTACTATGGCCTAGGGCAAAAATACACATACCGTTGTAATCGGGCGAGTTTCTGCATTCAGATGCAATAGGAAATTCTCGAGTTCGTCAATCCGTTAGCGAGATATGGAAGTTTGAAGTTGAGGAATGCTTGAGAAACCATCAAAATTTTCGCTGGTCTTATACTCGAAACCAACAACTGGAATGGCCTAAGGGAAAAGTACACACACCGTTGTAATCGGGCGAGTTTCTGCTTTCAAGTGCAGTAGGAAATTCTCGAGTTCGTCAATCCGTTCGCGAGATATGGAAGTGTGAAAATAAGGAATGGTTTAGAAACCATCAAAATTTTCGCAAGTCTGATGCACGAAACCAATAACTACAGTGGCCTAGGGGAAAAATACACATACCATTGTAATCGGGCGGGATTCTACTTTCACATGCAGCAGGAATTTCTCGAGTTCGTCAATGCGTTCGCGACATATGGCAGTTTGAAGTTAAGGAATGGTTGAGAAATCACCAAATTTTCGCAAGTCTGATACTCGAAACCAATAACTACAAATGCCTAGGGGAAAAATACACATACCATTGTAATCGGGCGAGTTTCTGCTGTCAGATGCAATAGGAAATTCTCGAGGTCGTCAATCCGTTCGCGAGATATGGAAGTTTGAAGTTAAGGAATGCATGAGAAGCCATCAAAATTTTCGCTGGTCTGATATTCGAAACCAACAACTACTATGGCCTAGGGCAAAAATACACATACCGTTGTAATCGGGCGAGTTTCTGCTTTCAAATGCAATAGGAAATTCTCGAGTTCGTCAATCCGTTCGCGAGATATGGAAGTGTGAAAACAAGGAATGGTTGAGAAACCATCGAAATTTTTGCAAGTCTGAAACTCGAAACCAATAACTTCAAAGGCCTAGGGGAAAAGTGCACACACCGTTGTAATCGGGCGAGTTTCTGCTTTCAGATGCAATAGGAAATTCTCGAGTTCGTCAATCCGTTCGCGAGATATGGAAGTTTGAAGTTGAGGAATGCTTGAGAAACCATCAAAATTTTCGCTGGTCCGATACGCGAATCCAATAACTACAATGGCCTAGGGCAAAAATACACATACCATTGTAATCGGGCGAGTTTCTGCTGTCAGATGCAATAGGAAATTCCCGAGTTCGTCAATCCGTTCGCGAGATATGGAAGTTTGAAGTTAAGGAATGCATGAGAAACCATCAAAATTTTCGCTGGTCTGATATTCGAAACCAACAACTACTATGGCCTAGGGCAAAAATACACGTACCGTTGTAATCGGGCGAGTTTCTGCATTCAGATGCAATAGGAAATTCTCGAGTTCGTCAATCCGTTCGCGAGATATGGAAGTTTGAAGTTGAGGAATGCTTGAGAAACCATCAAAATTTTCGCTGGTCCGATACGCGAATCCAATAACTACAATGGCCTAGGGCAAAAATACACATACCATTGTAATCGGGCGAGTTTCTGCTGTCAGATGCAATAGGAAATTCCCGAGTTCGTCAATCCGTTCGCGAGATATGGAAGTTTGAAGTTAAGGAATGCATGAGAAACCATCAAAATTTTCGCTGGTCTGATATTCGAAACCAACAACTACTATGGCCTAGGGCAAAAATACACGTACCGTTGTAATCGGGCGAGTTTCTGCATTCAGATGCAATAGGAAATTCTCGAGTTCGTCAATCCGTTCGCGAGATATGGAAGTTTGAAGTTGAGGAATGCTTGAGAAACCATCAAAATTTTCGCTGGTCTGATACTCGAAACCAACAACTGGAATGGCCTAGGGGAACAGTACACACACCGTTGTAATCGGGCGAGTTTCTGCTTTCAAATGCAATAGGAAATTCTCGAGTTCGTCAATCCGTTCGCGAGATATGGAAGTGCGAAAATAAGGAATGCTTAAGAAACCATCAAAATTTTCGCTGGTCTGATACTCGAAACCAACAACTGGAAGGGCCTAGGGAAAAGTACACACACCGTTGTAAGCGGGCGAGTTTCTGCTTTCAGATGCAATAGGAATTTCTCGAGTTCGTCAATCCGTTCGCGAGATATGGGAGTTCGAAGTTAAGGAATGGTTGAGAAACCATCAAAATTTTCGCTGGTCTGATACTCGAAACCAATAACTGGAATGGCCTTGGGGAAAAGTACACACACCATTGTAATCGGGCGAGTTTCTACTTTCAGATACAACAGGAATTTTTCGAGTGCGTCAATGCGTTCGCGAGATATGGGAGTTTGAAGTTAAGGAATGGTTGAGAAGTCATCAAAATTTTCGCAAGTCTGATACTCGAAACCAATAACTACAAAGGCCTAGGGGGAAAACACACATATCTTTGTAATCGGGCGAGTTTCTACTTTCAGATGCAACAGGAATTTCTCGAGTTCGTCAATCCGTTCGCGAGATATGGGAGTTTGAAGTTAAGGAATGGTTGAGAAACCATCAAAATTTTCGCAAGTCTGATGCACGAAACCAATAACTACAGTGGCCTAGGGGAAAAATACACATACCATTGTAATCGGGCGAGATTCTACTTTCACATGCAACAGGAATTTCTCGAGTTCGTCAATGCGTTCGCGAGATATGGCAGTTTGAAGTTAAGGAATGGTTGAGAAATCACCAAATTTTCGCAAGTCTGATACTCGAAACCAATAACTACAAATGCCTAGGGGAAAAATACACATACCATTGTAATCGGGCGAGTTTCTGCTGTCACATGCAATAGGAAATTCTCGAGTTCGTCAATCCGTTCGCGAGATATGGAAGTGTGAAAATAAAGAATGGTTGAGAAACCATCAAAATTTTCGCTGGTCCGATACGCGAATCCAATAACTACAATGGCCTAGGGCAAAAATACACATACCATTGTAATCGGGCGAGTTTCTGCATTCAGATGCAATAGGAAATTCTCGAGTTCGTCAATCCGTTCGCGAGATATGGAAGTTTGAAGTTGAGGAATGCTTGAAAAACCATCAAAATTTTCGCTGGTCTGATACTCGAAACCAACAATTACTATGGCCTAGGGCAAAAATACACATACCGTTGTAATCGGGCGAGTTTCTGCATTCAGATGCAATAGGAAATTCTCGAGTTCGTCAATCCGTTAGCGAGATATGGAAGTTTGAAGTTGAGGAATGCTTGAGAAACCATCAAAATTTTCGCTGGTCTTATACTCGAAACCAACAACTGGAATGGCCTAGGGGAAAAGTACACACACCGTTGTAATCGGGCGAGTTTCTGCTTTCAAGTGCAGTAGGAAATTCTCGAGTTCGTCAATCCGTTCGCGAGATATGGAAGTGTGAAAATAAAGAATGGTTGAGAAACCATCAAAATTTTCGCTGGTCCGATACGCGAATCCAATAACTACAATGGCCTAGGGCAAAAATACACATACCATTGTAATCGGGCGAGTTTCTGCTGTCAGATGCAATAGGAAATTCCCGAGTTCGTCAATCCGTTCGCGAGATATGGAAGTTTGAAGTTAAGGAATGCATGAGAAACCATCAAAATTTTCGCTGGTCTGACATTCGAAACCAACAACTACTATGGCCTAGGGCAAAAATACACGTACCGTTGTAATCGGGCGAGTTTCTGCATTCAGATGCAATAGGAAATTCTCGAGTTCGTCAATCCGTTCGCGAGATATGGAAGTTTGAAGTTGAGGAATGCTTGAGAAACCATCAAAATTTTCGCTGGTCTGATACTCGAAACCAACAACTGGAATGGCCTAGGGGAACAGTACACACACCGTTGTAATCGGGCGAGTTTCTGCTTTCAAATGCAATAGGAAATTCTCGAGTTCGTCAATCCGTTCGCGAGATATGGAAGTGTGAAAATAAGGAATGCTTAAGAAACCATCAAAATTTTTGCTGGTCTGATACTCGAAACCAACAACTGGAAGGGCCTAGGGAAAAGTACACACACCGTTGTAATCGGGCGAGTTTCTGCTTTCAGATGCAATAGGAATTTCTCGAGTTCGTCAATCCGTTCGCGAGATATGGGAGTTCGAAGTTAAGGAATGGTTGAGAAACCATCAAAATTTTCGCTGGTCCGATACGCGAATCCAATAACTACAATGGCCTAGGGCAAAAATACACATACCATTGTAATCGGGCGAGTTTCTGCTGTCAGATGCAATAGGAAATTCCCGAGTTCGTCAATCCGTTCGCGAGATATGGAAGTTTGAAGTTAAGGAATGCATGAGAAACCATCAAAATTTTCGCTGGTCTGATATTCGAAACCAACAACTACTATGGCCTAGGGCAAAAATACACGTACCGTTGTAATCGGGCGAGTTTCTGCATTCAGATGCAATAGGAAATTCTCGAGTTCGTCAATCCGTTCGCGAGATATGGAAGTTTGAAGTTGAGGAATGCTTGAGAAACCATCAAAATTTTCGCTGGTCTGATACTCGAAACCAGCAACTGGAATGGCCTAGGGGAACAGTACACACACCGTTGTAATCGGGCGAGTTTCTGCTTTCAAATGCAATAGGAAATTCTCGAGTTCGTCAATCCGTTCGCGAGATATGGAAGTGTGAAAATAAGGAATGCTTAAGAAACCATCAAAATTTTCGCTGGTCTGATACTCGAAACCAACAACTGGAAGGGCCTAGGGAAAAGTACACACACCGTTGTAATCGGGCGAGTTTCTGCTTTCAGATGCAATAGGAAATTCCCGAGTTCGTCAATCCGTTCGCGAGATATGGAAGTTTGAAGTTAAGGAATGCATGAGAAACCATCAAAATTTTCGCTGGTCTGATATTCGAAACCAACAACTACTATGGCCTAGGGCAAAAATACACGTACCGTTGTAATCGGGCGAGTTTCTGCATTCAGATGCAATAGGAAATTCTCGAGTTCGTCAATCCGTTCGCGAGATATGGAAGTTTGAAGTTGAGGAATGCTTGAGAAACCATCAAAATTTTCGCTGGTCTGATACTCGAAACCAACAACTGGAATGGCCTAGGGGAACAGTACACACACCGTTGTAATCGGGCGAGTTTCTGCTTTCAAATGCAATAGGAAATTCTCGAGTTCGTCAATCCGTTCGCGAGATATGGAAGTGTGAAAATAAGGAATGCTTAAGAAACCATCAAAATTTTCGCTGGTCTGATACTCGAAACCAACAACTGGAAGGGCCTAGGGAAAAGTACACACACCGTTGTAATCGGGCGAGTTTCTGCTTTCAGATGCAATAGGAATTTCTCGAGTTCGTCAATCCGTTCGCGAGATATGGGAGTTCGAAGTTAAGGAATGGTTGAGAAACCATCAAAATTTTCGCTGGTCTGATACTCGAAACCAATAACTGGAATGGCCTTGGGGAAAAGTACACACACCATTGTAATCGGGCGAGTTTCTACTTTCAGATACAACAGGAATTTTTCGAGTGCGTCAATGCGTTCGCGAGATATGGGAGTTTGAAGTTAAGGAATGGTTGAGAAGTCATCAAAATTTTCGCAAGTCTGATACTCGAAACCAATAACTACAAAGGCCTAGGGCGAAAACACACATATCTTTGTAATCGGGCGAGTTTCTACTTTCAGATGCAACAGGAATTTCTCGAGTTCGTCAATCCGTTCGCGAGATATGGGAGTTTGAAGTTAAGGAATGGTTGAGAAACCATCAAAATTTTCGCAAGTCTGTTGCACGAAACCAATAACTACAGTGGCCTAGGGGAAAAATACACATACCATTGTAATCGGGCGAGATTCTACTTTCACATGCAACAGGAATTTCTCCAGTTCGTCAATGCGTTCGCGAGATATGGCAGATTGAAGTTAAGGAATGGTTGAGAAATCACCAAATTTTCGCAAGTCTGATACTCGAAACCAATAACTACAAATGCCTAGGGGAAAAATAAACATACCATTGTAATCGGGCGAGTTTCTGCTGTCAGATGCAATAGGAAATTCTCGAGTTCGTCAATCCGTTCGCGAGATATGGAAGTTTGAAGTTAAGGAATGCATGAGAAGCCATCAAAATTTTCGCTGGTCTGATATTCGAAACCAACAATTACTATGGCCTAGGGCAAAAATACACATACCGTTGTAATCGGGCGAGTTTCTGCATTCAGATGCAATAGGAAATTCTCGAGTTCGTCAATCCGTTAGCGAGATATGGAAGTTTGAAGTTGAGGAATGCTTGAGAAACCATCAAAATTTTCGCTGGTCTTATACTCGAAACCAACAACTGGAATGGCCTAGGGGAAAAGTACACACACCGTTGTAATCGGGCGAGTTTCTGCTTTCAAGTGCAGTAGGAAATTCTCGAGTTCGTCAATCCGTTCGCGAGATATGGAAGTGTGAAAATAAGGAATGGTTTAGAAACCATCAAAATTTTCGCAAGTCTGATGCACGAAACCAATAACTACAGTGGCCTAGGGGAAAAATACACATACCATTGTAATCGGGCGGGATTCTACTTTCACATGCAGCAGGAATTTCTCGAGTTCGTCAATGCGTTCGCGACATATGGCAGTTTGAAGTTAAGGAATGGTTGAGAAATCACCAAATTTTCGCAAGTCTGGTACTCGAAACCAATAACTACAAATGCCTAGGGGAAAAATACACATACCATTGTAATCGGGCGAGTTTCTGCTGTCAGATGCAATAGGAAATTCTCGAGTTCGTCAATCCGTTCGCGAGATATGGAAGTTTGAAGTTAAGGAATGCATGAGAAGCCATCAAAGTTTTCGCTGGTCTGATATTCGAAACCAACAACTACTATGGCCTAGGGCAAAAATACACATACCGTTGTAATCGGGCGAGTTTCTGCTTTCAAATGCAATAGGAAATTCTCGAGTTCGTCAATCCGTTCGCGAGATATGGAAGTGTGAAAACAAGGAATGGTTGAGAAACCATCGAAATTTTTGCAAGTCTGAAACTCGAAACCAACAACTGGAATGGCCTAGGGGAACAGTACACACACCGTTGTAATCGGGCGAGTTTCTGCTTTCAAATGCAATAGGAAATTCTCGAGTTCGTCAATCCGTTCGCGAGATATGGAAGTGTGAAAATAAGGAATGCTTAAGAAACCATCAAAATTTTCGCTGGTCTGATACTCGAAACCAACAACTGGAAGGGCCTAGGGAAAAGTACACACACCGTTGTAATCGGGCGAGTTTCTGCTTTCAGATGCAATAGGAATTTCTCGAGTTCGTCAATCCGTTCGCGAGATATGGGAGTTCGAAGTTAAGGAATGGTTGAGAAACCATCAAAATTTTCGCTGGTCTGATACTCGAAACCAATAACTGGAATGGCCTTGGGGAAAAGTACACACACCATTGTAATCGGGCGAGTTTCTACTTTCAGATACAACAGGAATTTTTCGAGTGCGTCAATGCGTTCGCGAGATATGGGAGTTTGAAGTTAAGGAATGGTTGAGAAGTCATCAAAATTTTCGCAAGTCTGATACTCGAAACCAATAACTACAAAGGCCTAGGGGGAAAACACACATATCTTTGTAATCGGGCGAGTTTCTACTTTCAGATGCAACAGGAATTTCTCGAGTTCGTCAATCCGTTCGCGAGATATGGGAGTTTGAAGTTAAGGAATGGTTGAGAAACCATCAAAATTTTCGCAAGTCTGATGCACGAAACCAATAACTACAGTGGCCTAGGGGAAAAATACACATACCATTGTAATCGGGCGAGATTCTACTTTCACATGCAACAGGAATTTCTCGAGTTCGTCAATGCGTTCGCGAGATATGGCAGTTTGAAGTTAAGGAATGGTTGAGAAATCACCAAATTTTCGCAAGTCTGATACTCGAAACCAATAACTACAAATGCCTAGGGGAAAAATACACATACCATTGTAATCGGGCGAGTTTCTGCTGTCACATGCAATAGGAAATTCTCGAGTTCGTCAATCCGTTCGCGAGATATGGAAGTTTGAAGTTAAGGAATGCATGAGAAGCCATCAAAATTTTCGCTGGTCTGATATTCGAAACCAACAACTACTATGGCCTAGGGCAAAAATACACATACCGTTGTAATCGGGCGAGTTTCTGCATTCAGATGCAATAGGAAATTCTCGAGTTCGTCAATCCGTTCGCGAGATATGGAAGTTTGAAGTTGAGGAATGCTTGAAAAACCATCAAAATTTTCGCTGGTCTGATACTCGAAACCAACAATTACTATGGCCTAGGGCAAAAATACACATACCGTTGTAATCGGGCGAGTTTCTGCATTCAGATGCAATAGGAAATTCTCGAGTTCGTCAATCCGTTAGCGAGATATGGAAGTTTGAAGTTGAGGAATGCTTGAGAAACCATCAAAATTTTCGCTGGTCTTATACTCGAAACCAACAACTGGAATGGCCTAGGGGAAAAGTACACACACCGTTGTAATCGGGCGAGTTTCTGCTTTCAAGTGCAGTAGGAAATTCTCGAGTTCGTCAATCCGTTCGCGAGATATGGAAGTGTGAAAATAAGGAATGGTTGAGAAACCATCAAAATTTTCGCTGGTCCGATACGCGAATCCAATAACTACAATGGCCTAGGGCAAAAATACACATACCATTGTAATCGGGCGAGTTTCTGCTGTCAGATGCAATAGGAAATTCCCGAGTTCGTCAATCCGTTCGCGAGATATGGAAGTTTGAAGTTAAGGAATGCATGAGAAACCATCAAAATTTTCGCTGGTCTGATATTCGAAACCAACAACTACTATGGCCTAGGGCAAAAATACACGTACCGTTGTAATCGGGCGAGTTTCTGCATTCAGATGCAATAGGAAATTCTCGAGTTCGTCAATCCGTTCGCGAGATATGGAAGTTTGAAGTTGAGGAATGCTTGAGAAACCATCAAAATTTTCGCTGGTCTGATACTCGAAACCAACAACTGGAATGGCCTAGGGGAACAGTACACACACCGTTGTAATCGGGCGCGTTTCTGCTTTCAAATGCAATAGGAAATTCTCGAGTTCGTCAATCCGTTCGCGAGATATGGAAGTGTGAAAATAAGGAATGCTTAAGAAACCATCAAAATTTTCGCTGGTCTGATACTCGAAACCAACAACTGGAAGGGCCTAGGGAAAAGTACACACACCGTTGTAATCGGGCGAGTTTCTGCTTTCAGATGCAATAGGAATTTCTCGAGTTCGTCAATCCGTTCGCGAGATATGGGAGTTCGAAGTTAAGGAATGGTTGAGAAACCATCAAAATTTTCGCTGGTCCGATACGCGAATCCAATAACTACAATGGCCTAGGGCAAAAATACACATACCATTGTAATCGGGCGAGTTTCTGCTGTCAGATGCAATAGGAAATTCCCGAGTTCGTCAATCCGTTCGCGAGATATGGAAGTTTGAAGTTAAGGAATGCATGAGAAACCATCAAAATTTTCGCTGGTCTGATATTCGAAACCAACAACTACTATGGCCTAGGGCAAAAATACACGTACCGTTGTAATCGGGCGAGTTTCTGCATTCAGATGCAATAGGAAATTCTCGAGTTCGTCAATTCGTTCGCGAGATATGGAAGTTTGAAGTTGAGGAATGCTTGAGAAACCATCAAAATTTTCGCTGGTCTGATACTCGAAACCAACAACTGGAATGGCCTAGGGGAACAGTACACACACCGTTGTAATCGGGCGAGTTTCTGCTTTCAAATGCAATAGGAAATTCTCGAGTTCGTCAATCCGTTCGCGAGATATGGAAGTGTGAAAATAAGGAATGCTTAAGAAACCATCAAAATTTTCGCTGGTCTGATACTCGAAACCAACAACTGGAAGGGCCTAGGGAAAAGTACACACACCGTTGTAATCGGGCGAGTTTCTGCTTTCAGATGCAATAGGAATTTCTCGAGTTCGTCAATCCGTTCGCGAGATATGGGAGTTCGAAGTTAAGGAATGGTTGAGAAACCATCAAAATTTTCGCTGGTCTGATACTCGAAACCAATAACTGGAATGGCCTTGGGGAAAAGTACACACACCATTGTAATCGGGCGAGTCTCTACTTTCAGATACAACAGGAATTTCTCGAGTTCGTCAATGCGTTCGCGAGATATGGCAGTTTGAAGTTAAGGAATGGTTGAGAAATCACCAAATTTTCGCAAGTCTGATACTCGAAACCAATAACTACAAATGCCTAGGGGAAAAATACACATACCATTGTAATCGGGCGAGTTTCTGCTGTCACATGCAATAGGAAATTCTCGAGTTCGTCAATCCGTTCGCGAGATATGGAAGTTTGAAGTTAAGGAATGCATGAGAAGCCATCAAAATTTTCGCTGGTCTGATATTCGAAACCAACAACTACTATGGCCTAGGGCAAAAATACACATACCGTTGTAATCGGGCGAGTTTCTGCATTCAGATGCAATAGGAAATTCTCGAGTTCGTCAATCCGTTCGCGAGATATGGAAGTTTGACGTTGAGGAATGCTTGAAAAACCATCAAAATTTTCGCAGGTCTGATACTCGAAACCAACAATTACTATGGCCTAGGGCAAAAATACACATACCGTTGTAATCGGGCGAGTTTCTGCATTCAGATGCAATAGGAAATTCTCGAGTTCGTCAATCCGTTAGCGAGATATGGAAGTTTGAAGTTGAGGAATGCTTGAGAAACCATCAAAATTTTCGCTGGTCTTATACTCGAAACCAACAACTGGAATGGCCTAGGGGAAAAGTACACACACCGTTGTAATCGGGCGGGTTTCTGCTTTCAAGTGCAGTAGGAAATTCTCGAGTTCGTCAATCCGTTCGCGAGATATGGAAGTGTGAAAATAAGGAATGGTTGAGAAACCATCAAAATTTTCGCTGGTCCGATACGCGAATCCAATAACTACAATGGCCTAGGGCAAAAATACACATACCATTGTAATCGGGCGAGTTTCTGCTGTCAGATGCAATAGGAAATTCCCGAGTTCGTCAATCCGTTCGCGAGATATGGAAGTTTGAAGTTAAGGAATGCATGAGAAACCATCAAAATTTTCGCTGGTCTGATATTCGAAACCAACAACTACTATGGCCTAGGGCAAAAATACACGTACCGTTGTAATCGGGCGAGTTTCTGCATTCAGATGCAATAGGAAATTCTCGAGTTCGTCAATCCGTTCGCGAGATATGGAAGTTTGAAGTTGAGGAATGCTTGAGAAACCATCAAAATTTTCGCTGGTCTGATACTCGAAACCAACAACTGGAATGGCCTAGGGGAACAGTACACACACCGTTGTAATCGGGCGAGTTTCTGCTTTCAAATGCAATAGGAAATTCTCGAGTTCGTCAATCCGTTCGCGAGATATGGAAGTGTGAAAATAAGGAATGCTTAAGAAACCATCAAAATTTTCGCTGGTCTGATACTCGAAACCAACAACTGGAAGGGCCTAGGGAAAAGTACACACACCGTTGTAATCGGGCGAGTTTCTGCTTTCAGATGCAATAGGAATTTCTCGAGTTCGTCAATCCGTTCGCGAGATATGGGAGTTCGAAGTTAAGGAATGGTTGAGAAACCATCAAAATTTTCGCTGGTCTGATACTCGAAACCAATAACTGGAATGGCCTTGGGGAAAAGTACACACACCATTGTAATCGGGCGAGTTTCTACTTTCAGATACAACAGGAATTTTTCGAGTGCGTCAATGCGTTCGCGAGATATGGGAGTTTGAAGTTAAGGAATGGTTGAGAAGTCATCAAAATTTTCGCAAGTCTGATACTCGAAACCAATAACTACAAAGGCCTAGGGCGAAAACACACATATCTTTGTAATCGGGCGAGTTTCTACTTTCAGATGCAACAGGAATTTCTCGAGTTCGTCAATCCGTTCGCGAGATATGGGAGTTTGAAGTTAAGGAATGGTTGAGAAACCATCAAAATTTTCGCAAGTCTGATGCACGAAACCAATAACTACAGTGGCCTAGGGGAAAAATACACATACCATTGTAATCGGGCGAGATTCTACTTTCACATGCAACAGGAATTTCTCGAGTTCGTCAATGCGTTCGCGAGATATGGCAGTTTGAAGTTAAGGAATGGTTGAGAAATCACCAAATTTTCGCAAGTCTGATACTCGAAACCAATAACTACAAATGCCTAGGGGAAAAATACACATACCATTGTAATCGGGCGAGTTTCTGCTGTCAGATGCAATAGGAAATTCTCGAGTTCGTCAATCCGTTCGCGAGATATGGAAGTTTGAAGTTAAGGAAGGCATGAGAAGCCATCAAAATTTTCGCTGGTCTGATATTCGAAACCAACAATTACTATGGCCTAGGGCAAAAATACACATACCGTTGTAATCGGGCGAGTTTCTGCATTCAGATGCAATAGGAAATTCTCGAGTTCGTCAATCCGTTAGCGAGATATGGAAGTTTGAAGTTGAGGAATGCTTGAGAAACCATCAAAATTTTCACTGGTCTTATACTCGAAACCAACAACTGGAATGGCCTAGGGGAAAAGTACACACACCGTTGTAATCGGGCGAGTTTCTGCTTTCAAGTGCAGTAGGAAATTCTCGAGTTCGTCAATTCGTTCGCGAGATATGGAAGTGTGAAAATAAGGAATGGTTTAGAAACCATCAAAATTTTCGCAAGTCTGATGCACGAAACCAATAACTACAGTGGCCTAGGGGAAAAATACACATACCATTGTAATCGGGCGGGATTCTACTTTCACATGCAGCAGGAATTTCTCGAGTTCGTCAATGCGTTCGCGACATATGGCAGTTTGAAGTTAAGGAATGGTTGAGAAATCACCAAATTTTCACAAGTCTGATACTCGAAACCAATAACTACAAATGCCTAGGGGAAAAATACACATACCATTGTAATCGGGCGAGTTTCTGCTGTCAGATGCAATAGGAAATTCTCGAGTTCGTCAATCCGTTCGCCAGATATGGAAGTTTGAAGTTAAGGAATGCATGAGAAGCCATCAAAATTTTCGCTGGTCTGATATTCGAAACCAACAACTACTATGGCCTAGGGCAAAAATACACATACCGTTGTAATCGGGCGAGTTTCTGCTTTCAAATGCAATAGGAAATTCTCGAGTTCTTCAATCCGTTCGCGAGATATGGAAGTGTGAAAACAAGGAATGGTTGAGGAACCATCGAAATTTTTGCAAGTCTGAAACTCGAAACCAATAACTTCAAAGGCCTAGGGGAAAAGTACACACACCGTTGTAATCGGGCGAGTTTCTGCTTTCAGATGCAATAGGAATTTCTCGAGTTCGTCAATCCGTTCGCGAGATATGGGAGTTCGAAGTTAAGGAATGGTTGAGAAACCATCAAAATTTTCGCTGGTCCGATACGCGAATCCAATAACTACAATGGCCTAGGGCAAAAATACACATACCATTGTAATCGGGCGAGTTTCTGCTGTCAGATGCAATAGGAAATTCCCGAGTTCGTCAATCCGTTCGCGAGATATGGAAGTTTGAAGTTAAGGAATGCATGAGAAACCATCAAAATTTTCGCTGGTCTGATATTCGAAACCAACAACTACTATGGCCTAGGGCAAAAATACACGTACCGTTGTAATCGGGCGAGTTTCTGCATTCAGATGCAATAGGAAATTCTCGAGTTCGTCAATCCGTTCGCGAGATATGGAAGTTTGAAGTTGAGGAATGCTTGAGAAACCATCAAAATTTTCGCTGGTCTGATACTCGAAACCAACAACTGGAATGGCCTAGGGGAACAGTACACACACCGTTGTAATCGGGCGAGTTTCTGCTTTCAAATGCAATAGGAAATTCTCGAGTTCGTCAATCCGTTCGCGAGATATGGGAGTTCGAAGTTAAGGAATGGTTGAGAAACCATCAAAATTTTCGCTGGTCTGATACTCGAAACCAATAACTGGAATGGCCTTGGGGAAAAGTACACACACCATTGTAATCGGGCGAGTTTCTACTTTCAGATACAACAGGAATTTTTCGAGTGCGTCAATGCGTTCGCGAGATATGGGAGTTTGAAGTTAAGGAATGGTTGAGAAGTCATCAAAATTTTCGCAAGTCTGATACTCGAAACCAATAACTACAAAGGCCTAGGGCGAAAACACATATATCTTTGTAATCGGGCGAGTTTCTACTTTCAGATGCAACAGGAATTTCTCGAGTTCGTCAATCCGTTCGCGAGATATGGGAGTTTGAAGTTAAGGAATGGTTGAGAAACCATCAAAATTTTCGCAAGTCTGATGCACGAAACCAATAACTACAGTGGCCTAGGGGAAAAATACACATACCATTGTAATCGGGCGAGATTCTACTTTCACATGCAACAGGAATTTCTCCAGTTCGTCAATGCGTTCGCGAGATATGGCAGTTTGAAGTTAAGGAATGGTTGAGAAATCACCAAATTTTCGCAAGTCTGATACTCGAAACCAATAACTACAAATGCCTAGGGGAAAAATACACATACCATTGTAATCGGGCGAGTTTCTGCTGTCAGATGCAATAGGAAATTCTCGAGTTCGTCAATCCGTTCGCGAGATATGGAAGTTTGAAGTTAAGGAATGCATGAGAAGCCATCAAAATTTTCGCTGGTCTGATATTCGAAACCAACAATTACTATGGCCTAGGGCAAAAATACACATACCGTTGTAATCGGGCGAGTTTCTGCATTCAGATGCAATAGGAAATTCTCGAGTTCGTCAATCCGTTAGCGAGATATGGAAGTTTGAAGTTGAGGAATGCTTGAGAAACCATCAAAATTTTCGCTGGTCTTATACTCGAAACCAACAACTGGAATGGCCTAGGGGAAAAGTACACACACCGTTGTAATCGGGCGAGTTTCTGCTTTCAAGTGCAGTAGGAAATTCTCGAGTTCGTCAATCCGTTCGCGAGATATGGAAGTGTGAAAATAAGGAATGGTTTAGAAACCATCAAAATTTTCGCAAGTCTGATGCACGAAACCAATAACTACAGTGGCCTAGGGGAAAAATACACATACCATTGTAATCGGGCGGGATTCTACTTTCACATGCAGCAGGAATTTCTCGAGTTCGTCAATGCGTTCGCGACATATGGCAGTTTGAAGTTAAGGAATGGTTGAGAAATCACCAAATTTTCGCAAGTCTGATACTCGAAACCAATAACTACAAATGCCTAGGGGAAAAATACACATACCATTGTAATCGGGCGAGTTTCTGCTGTCAGATGCAATAGGAAATTCTCGAGTTCGTCAATCCGTTCGCGAGATATGGAAGTTTGAAGTTAAGGAATGCATGAGAAGCCATCAAAGTTTTCGCTGGTCTGATATTCGAAACCAACAACTACTATGGCCTAGGGCAAAAATACACATACCGTTGTAATCGGGCGAGTTTCTGCTTTCAAATGCAATAGGAAATTCTCGAGTTCGTCAATCCGTTCGCGAGATATGGAAGTGTGAAAACAAGAAATGGTTGAGAAACCATCGAAATTTTTGCAAGTCTGAAACTCGAAACCAATAACTTCAAAGGCCTAGGGGAAAAGTACACACACCGTTGTAATCGGGCGAGTTTCTGCTTTCAGATGCAATAGCAATTTCTCGAGTTCGTCAATCCGTTCGCGAGATATGGGAGTTCGAAGTTAAGGAATGGTTGAGAAACCATCAAAATTTTCGCTGGTCCGATACGCGAATCCAATAACTACAATGGCCTAGGGCAAAAATACACATACCATTGTAATCGGGCGAGTTTCTGCTGTCAGATGCAATAGCAAATTCCCGAGTTCGTCAATCCGTTCGCGAGATATGGAAGTTTGAAGTTAAGGAATGCATGAGAAACCATCAAAATTTTCGCTGGTCTGATATTCGAAACCAACAACTACTATGGCCTAGGGCAAAAATACACGTACCGTTGTAATCGGGCGAGTTTCTGCATTCAGATGCAATAGGAAATTCTCGAGTTCGTCAATCCGTTCGCGAGATATGGAAGTTTGAAGTTGAGGAATGCTTGAGAAACCATCAAAATTTTCGCTGGTCTGATACTCGAAACCAACAACTGGAATGGCCTAGGGGAACAGTACACACACCGTTGTAATCGGGCGAGTTTCTGCTTTCAAATGCAATAGGAAATTCTCGAGTTCGTCAATCCGTTCGCGAGATATGGAAGTGTGAAAATAAGGAATGCTTAAGAAACCATCAAAATTTTCGCTGGTCTGATACCCGAAACCAACAACTGGAAGGGCCTAGGGAAAAGTACACACACCGTTGTAATCGGGCGAGTTTCTGCTTTCAGATGCAATAGGAATTTCTCGAGTTCGTCAATCCGTTCGCGAGATATGGGAGTTCGAAGTTAAGGAATGGTTGAGAAACCATCAAAATTTTCGCTGGTCTGATACTCGAAACCAATAACTGGAATGGCCTTGGGGAAAAGTACACACACCATTGTAATCGGGCGAGTTTCTACTTTCAGATACAACAGGAATTTTTCGAGTGCGTCAATGCGTTCGCGAGATATGGGAGTTTGAAGTTAAGGAATGGTTGAGAAGTCATCAAAATTTTCGCAAGTCTGATACTCGAAACCAATAACTACAAAGGCCTAGGGGGAAAAAACAGATATCTTTGTAATCGGGCGAGTTTCTACTTTCAGATGCAACAGGAATTTCTCGAGTTCGTCAATCCGTTCGCGAGATATGGGAGTTTGAAGTTAAGGAATGGTTGAGAAACCATCAAAATTTTCGCAAGTCTGATGCACGAAACCAATAACTACAGTGGCCTAGGGGAAAAATACACATACCATTGTAATCGGGCGAGATTCTACTTTCACATGCAACAGGAATTTCTCGAGTTCGTCAATGCGTTCGCGAGATATGGCAGTTTGAAGTTAAGGAATGGTTGAGAAATCACCAAATTTTCGCAAGTCTGATACTCGAAACCAATAACTACAAATGCCTAGGGGAAAAATACACATACCATTGTAATCGGGCGAGTTTCTGCTGTCACATGCAATAGGAAATTCTCGAGTTCGTCAATCCGTTCGCGAGATATGGAAGTTTGAAGTTAAGGAATGCATGAGAAGCCATCAAAATTTTCGCTGGTCTGATATTCGAAACCAACAACTACTATGGCCTAGGGCAAAAATACACATACCGTTGTAATCGGGCGAGTTTCTGCATTCAGATGCAATAGGAAATTCTCGAGTTCGTCAATCCGTTCGCGAGATATGGAAGTTTGAAGTTGAGGAATGCTTGAAAAACCATCAAAATTTTCGCTGGTCTGATACTCGAAACCAACAACTGGAATGGCCTAGGGGAAAAGTACACACACCGTTGTAATCGGGCGAGTTTCTGCTTTCAAATGCAGTAGGAAATTATCGAGTTCGTCAATCCGTTCGCGAGATATGGAAGTGTGAAAATAAGGAATGGTATAGAAACCATCAAAATTTTCGCAAGTCTGATGCACGAAACCAATAACTACAGTGGCCTAGGGGAAAAATACACATACCATTGTAATCGGGCGAGATTCTACTTTCACATGCAACAGGAATTTCTCGAGTTCGTCAATGCGTTCGCGAGATATGGCAGTTTGAAGTTAAGGAATGGTTGAGAAATCACCAAATTTTCGCAAGTCTGATACTCGAAACCAATAACTACAAATGCCTAGGGGAAAAATACACATACCATTGTAATCGGGCGAGTTTCTGCTGTCAGATGCAATAGGAAATTCTCGAGTTCGTCAATGCGTTCGCGACATATGGCAGTTTGAAGTTAAGGAATGGTTGAGAAATTACCAAATTTTCGCAAGTCTGATACTCGAAACCAATAACTACAAATGCCTAGGGGAAAAATACACATACCATTGTAATCGGGCGAGTTTCTGCTGTCAGACGCAATAGGAAATTCTCGAGTTCGTCAATCCGTTCGCGAGATATGGAAGTTTGAAGTTAAGGAATGCATGAGAAGCCATCAAAATTTTCGCTGGTCTGATATTCGAAACCAACAACTACTATGGCCTAGGGCAAAAATACACATACCGTTGTAATCGGGCGAGTTTCTGCATTCAGATGCAATAGGAATTTCTCGAGTGCGTCAATGCGTTCGCGAGATATGGAAGTTTGAAGTTAAGGAATGGTAGAGAAACAATCAAAATTTTCGCTGGTCTGATACTCGAAACCAATAACTGGAATGGCCTAGGGGAAAAGTACACGTACCATTGTAATCGGGCGTGTTTCTACTTTCAGATGCAAAAGGAATTTCTCGAGTTCGTCAAACCGTTCGCGAGAAATGGGAGTTTGAAGTTAAGGAATGGTTGAGAAACCATCAAAATTTTCGCAAGTCTGATACTCGAAACCAACAACTACAAATGCCTAGGGGAAAAATACACATACTATTGTAATCGGGCGAGATTCTACTTTCACATGCAACAGGAATTTCTCGAGTTCGTCAATCCGTTCGCGAGATATGGAAGTTTGAAGTTAAGGAATGGTTGAGAAACCATCAAAATTTTCGCTGGTCTGATACTCGAAACCAACAACTACTATGGCCTAGGGCAAAAATACACATAGCGTTGTAATCGGGCGAGTTTCTGCATTCAGATGCAATAGGAAATTATCGAGTTCGTCAATCCGTTCGCGAGATATGGAAGTTTGAAGTTAAGGAATGCTTGAGAAACCATCAAAATTTTCGCTGGTCTGATACTCGTAACCAACAACTGGAATGGCCTAGGGGAAAAGTACACACACCGTTGTAATCGGGCGAGTTTCTGCTTTCAGATGCAATAGGAAATTCTCGAGTTCGTCAATCCGTTCGCGAGATATGGAAGTGTGAAGCTAAGGAATGCATGAGAAACCATCAAAATTTTCGCAAGTCTGATACTCGAAACCAATAACTTCAAAGGCCTAGGGGAAAAATACACATACCATTGTAATCGGGCGAGTTTCTGCTGTCAGATGCAATAGGAAATTCCCGAGTTCGTCAATCCGTTCGCGAGATATGGAAGTTTGAATTTAAGGAATGCATGAGAAACCATCAAAATTTTCGCTGGTCTGATATTCGAAACCAACAACTACTATGGCCTAGGGCAAAAATACACGTACCGTTGTAATCGGGCGAGTTTCTGCATTCAGATGCAATAGGAAATTCTCGAGTTCGTCAATCCGTTCGCGAGATATGGAAGTTTGAAGTTAAGGAATGCTTAAGAAACCATCAAAATTTTCGCTGGTCTGATACTCAAAACCAACAACTGGAAGGGCCTAGGGGAAAAATACACATACCGTTGTAATCGGGCGAGTTTCTGCTTTCAGATGCAATAGGAAATTCTCGAGTTCGTCAATCCGTTCGCGAGATATGGAAGTGTGAAGCTAAGGAATGCATGAGAAACCATCAAAATTTTCGCAAGTCTGATACTCGAAACCAATAACTTCAAAGGCCTAGGGGAAAAATACACATACCATTGTAATCGGGCGAGTTTCTGCTGTCAGATGCAATAGGAAATTCCCGAGTTCGTCAATCCGTTCGCGAGATATGGAAGTTTGAATTTAAGGAATGCATGAGAAACCATCAAAATTTTCGCAAGTCTGATACTCGAAACCAACAACTACAAATGCCTAGGGGAAAAATACACATACCATTGTAATCGGGCGAGATTCTACTTTCACATGCAACAGGAATTTCTCGAGTTCGTCAATCCGTTCGCGAGATATGGCAGTTTGAATTTAAGGAATGGTTGAGAAATCATCAAAATTTTCGCAAGTCTGATACTCGCATCCAATAACTACTATGGCCTAGGGCAAAAATACATATACCGTTGTAATCGGGCGAGTTTCTGCTGTCAGATGCAATAGGAAATTCTCGAGTTCGTCAATCCGTTCGCGAGATATGGAAGTTTGAAATTGAGGAATGCTTGAGAAACCATCAAAATTTTCGCTGGTCTGATACGCGAAACCAACAACTGGAAGGGCCTAGGGGAAAAGTACACACACCGTTGTAATCGGGCGAGTTTCTGCTTTCAGATGCAATAGGAAATTCTCGAGTTCGTCAATCCGTTCGCGAGATATGGAAGTGTGAAGCTAAGGAATGCATGAGAAACCATCAAAATTTTCGCAAGTCTGATACTCGAAACCAATAACTTCAAAGGCCTAGGGGAAAAATACACATACCATTGTAATCGGGCGAGTTTCTGCTGTCAGATGCAATAGGAAATTCCCGAGTTCGTCAATCCGTTCGCGAGATATGGAAGTTTGAATTTAAGGAATGCATGAGAAACCATCAAAATTTTCGCTGGTCTGATATTCGAAACCAACAACTACTATGGCCTAGGGCAAAAATACACGTACCGTTGTAATCGGGCGAGTTTCTGCATTCAGATGCAATAGGAAATTCTCGAGTTCGTCAATCCGTTCGCGAGATATGGAAGTTTGAAGTTAAGGAATGCTTAAGAAACCATCAAAATTTTCGCTGGTCTGATACTCAAAACCAACAACTGGAAGGGCCTAGGGGAAAAATACACATACCGTTGTAATCGGGCGAGTTTCTGCTTTCAGATGCAATAGGAAATTCTCGAGTTCGTCAATCCGTTCGCGAGATATGGAAGTGTGAAGCTAAGGAATGCATGAGAAACCATCAAAATTTTCGCAAGTCTGATACTCGAAACCAATAACTTCAAAGGTCTAGGGGAAAAATACACATACCATTGTAATCGGGCGAGTTTCTGCTGTCCGATGCAATAGGAAATTCCCGAGTTCGTCAATCCGTTCGCGAGATATGGAAGTTTGAATTTAAGGAATGCATGAGAAACCATCAAAATTTTCGCAAGTCTGATACTCGAAACCAACAACTACAAATGCCTAGGGGAAAAATACACATACCATTGTAATCGGGCGAGATTCTACTTTCACATGCAACAGGAATTTCTCGAGTTCGTCAATCCGTTCGCGAGATATGGCAGTTTGAATTTAAGGAATGGTTGAGAAATCATCAAAATTTTCGCAAGTCTGATACTCGCATCCAATAACTACTATGGCCTAGGGCAAAAATACATATACCGTTGTAATCGGGCGAGTTTCTGCTGTCAGATGCAATAGGAAATTCTCGAGTTCGTCAATCCGTTCGCGAGATATGGAAGTTTGAAATTGAGGAATGCTTGAGAAACCATCAAAATTTTCGCTGGTCTGATACGCGAAACCAACAACTGGAAGGGCCTAGGGGAAAAGTACACACACCGTTGTAATCGGGCGAGTTTCTGCTTTCAGATGCAATAGGAAATTCTCGAGTTCGTCAATCCGTTCGCGAGATATGGAAGTGTGAAAATAAGGAATGGTTGAGAAACCATCAAAATTTTCGCAAGTCTGATACTCGAAACCAATAACTTCAAAGGCCTAGGGGAAAAATACACATACCGTTGTAATCGGGCGACTTTCTACTTTCAGATGCAACAGGAATTTCTCGAGTTCGTCAATCCGTTCGCGAGATATGGGAGTTTGAAGTTAAGGAATGGTTGAGAAACCATCACAATTTTCCGCAACTCTGATACTTGAAATCAATAACTACTAGGGCCTAGAGGAAAAATACACATACCGTTGTAATGGGGCGAGTTTCTGCTTTCAGATGCAATAGGAAATTCTCGAGTTCGTCAATCCGTTCGCGAGATATGGAAGTGTGAAGCTAAGGAATGCATGAGAAACCATCAAAATTTTCGCAAGTCTGATACTCGAAACCAACAACTACAAATGCCTAGGGGAAAAATACACATACCATTGTAATCGGGCGAGATTCTACTTTCACATGCAACAGGAATTTCTCGAGTTCGTCAATCCGTTCGCGAGATATGGCAGTTTGAAGTTAAGGAATGGTTGAGAAATCATCAAAATTTTCGCTGGTCTGATACTCGAAACCAACAACTGGAATGGCCTAGGGGAAAAGTACACACACCGTTGTAATCGGGCGAGTTTCTGCTTTCAAATGCAATAGGAAATTCTCGAGTTCGTCAATCCGTTCGCGAGATATGGAAGTGTGAAAATAAGGAATGGTTGAGAAACCATCGAAATTTTTGCAAGTCTGATACTCGAAACCAATAACTTCAAAGGCCTAGGGGAAAAATACACATACCATTGTAATCGGGCGAGTTTCTGCTGTCAGATGCAATAGGAAATTCCCGAGTTCGTCAATCCGTTCGCGAGATATGGAAGTTTGAAGTTAAGGAATGCATGAGAAACCATCAAAATTTTCGCTGGTCTGATATTCGAAACCAACAACTACTATGGCCTAGGGCAAAAATACACGTACCGTTGTAATCGGGGGAGTTTCTGCATTCAGATGCAATAGGAAATTCTCGAGTTCGTCAATCCGTTCGCGAGATATGGCAGTTTGAAGTTAAGGAATGGTTGAGAAATCATCAAAATTTTCGCAAGTCTGATACTCGAAACCAACAACTACAAATGCCTAGGGGAAAAATACACATACCATTGTAATCGGGCGAGATTCTACTTTCACATGCAATAGGAATTTCTCGAGTTCGTCAATCCGTTCGCGAGATATGGCAGTTTGAAGTTAAGGAATGGTTGAGAAATCATCAAAATTTTCGCTGGTCTGATACTCGAAACCAACAACTGGAATGGCCTAGGGGAAAAGTACACACACCGTTGTAATCGGGCGAGTTTCTGGTTTCAAATGCAATAGGAAATTCTCGAGTTCGTCAATCCGTTCGCGAGATATGGAAGTGTGAAAATAAGGAATGGTTGAGAAACCATCGAAATTTTTGCAAGTCTGATACTCGAAACCAATAACTTCAAAGGCCTAGGGGAAAAATACACATACCATTGTAATCGGGCGAGTTTCTGCTGTCAGATGCAATAGGAAATTCCCGAGTTCGTCAATCCGTTCGCGAGATATGGAAGTTTGAAGTTAAGGAATGCATGAGAAACCATCAAAATTTTCGCTGGTCTGATATTCGAAACCAACAACTACTATGGCCTAGGGCAAAAATACACGTACCGTTGTAATCGGGGGAGTTTCTGCATTCAGATGCAATAGGAAATTCTCGAGTTCGTCAATCCGTTCGCGAGATATGGAAGTTTGAAGTTAAGGAATGCTTAAGAAACCATCAAAATTTTCGCTGGTCTGATACTCAAAACCAACAACTGGAAGGGCCTAGGGGAAAAATACACATACCGTTGTAATCGGGCGAGTTTCTGCTTTCAGATGCAATAGGAAATTCTCGAGTTCGTCAATCCGTTCGCGAGATATGGAAGTGTGAAGCTAAGGAATGCATGAGAAACCATCAAAATTTTCGCAAGTCTGATACTCGAAACCAATAACTTCAAAGGCCTAGGGGAAAAATACACATACCATTGTAATCGGGCGAGTTTCTGCTGTCCGATGCAATAGGAAATTCCCGAGTTCGTCAATCCGTTCGCGAGATATGGAAGTTTGAATTTAAGGAATGCATGAGAAACCATCAAAATTTTCGCAAGTCTGATACTCGAAACCAACAACTACAAATGCCTAGGGGAAAAATACACATACCATTGTAATCGGGCGAGATTCTACTTTCACATGCAACAGGAATTTCTCGAGTTCGTCAATCCGTTCGCGAGATATGGCAGTTTGAATTTAAGGAATGGTTGAGAAATCATCAAAATTTTCGCAAGTCTGATACTCGCATCCAATAACTACTATGGCCTAGGGCAAAAATACATATACCGTTGTAATCGGGCGAGTTTCTGCTGTCAGATGCAATAGGAAATTCTCGAGTTCGTCAATCCGTTCGCGAGATATGGAAGTTTGAAATTGAGGAATGCTTGAGAAACCATCAAAATTTTCGCTGGTCTGATACGCGAAACCAACAACTGGAAGGGCCTAGGGGAAAAGTACACACACCGTTGTAATCGGGCGAGTTTCTGCTTTCAGATGCAATAGGAAATTCTCGAGTTCGTCAATCCGTTCGCGAGATATGGAAGTGTGAAAATAAGGAATGGTTGAGAAACCATCAAAATTTTCGCAAGTCTGATACTCGAAACCAATAACTTCAAAGGCCTAGGGGAAAAATACACATACCGTTGTAATCGGGCGACTTTCTACTTTCAGATGCAACAGGAATTTCTCGAGTTCGTCAATCCGTTCGCGAGATATGGGAGTTTGAAGTTAAGGAATGGTTGAGAAACCATCACAATTTTCCGCAACTCTGATACTTGAAATCAATAACTACTAGGGCCTAGGGGAAAAATACACATACCGTTGTAATCGGGCGAGTTTCTGCTTTCAGATGCAACAGGAAATTCTCGAGTTCGTCAATCCGTTCGCGAGATATGGAAGTGTGAAGCTAAGGAATGCATGAGAAACCATCAAAATTTTCGCAAGTCTGATACTCGAAACCAACAACTACAAATGCCTAGGGGAAAAATACACATACCATTGTAATCGGGCGAGATTCTACTTTCACATGCAATAGGAAATTCTCGAGTTCGTCAATCCGTTCGCGAGATATGGAAGTGTGAAAATAAGGAATGGTTGAGAAACCATCGAAATTTTTGCAAGTCTGATACTCGAAACCAATAACTTCAAAGGCCTAGGGGAAAAATACACATACCATTGTAATCGGGCGAGTTTCTGCTGTCAGATGCAATAGGAAATTCCCGAGTTCGTCAATCCGTTCGCGAGATATGGCAGTTTGAAGTTAAGGAATGGTTGAGAAATCATCAAAATTTTCGCAAGTCTGATACTCGCATCCAATAACTACTATGGCCTAGGGCAAAAATACACATACCGTTGTAATCGGGCGAGTTTCTGCTGTCAGATGCAATAGGAAATTCTCGAGTTCGTCAATCCGTTCGCGAGATATGGAAGTTTGAATTTGAGGAATGCTTGAGAAACCATCAAAATTTTCGCTGGTCTGATACTCGAAACCAACAACTGGAATGGCCTAGGGGAAAAGTACACACACCGTTGTAATCGGGCGAGATTCTGCTTTCAAATGCAATAGGAAATTCTCGAGTTCGTCAATCCGTTCGCGAGATATGGAAGTGTGAAAATAAGGAATGGTTGAGAAACCATCGAAATTTTTGCAAGTCTGATACTCGAAACCAATAACTTCAAAGGCCTAGGGGAAAAATACACATACCATTGTAATCGGGCGAGTTTCTGCTGTCAGATGCAATAGGAAATTCCCGAGTTCGTCAATCCGTTCGCGAGATATGGAAGTTTGAAGTTAAGGAATGCATGAGAAACCATCAAAATTTTCGCTGGTCTGATATTCGAAACCAACAACTACTATGGCCTAGGGCAAAAATACACGTACGGTTGTAATCGGGCGAGTTTCTGCATTCAGATGCAATAGGAAATTCTCGAGTTCGTCAATCCGTTCGCGAGATATGGAAGTTTGAAGTTAAGGAATGCTTAAGAAACCATCAAAATTTTCGCTGGTCTGATACTCGAAACCAACAACTGGAAGGGCCTAGGGGAAAAGTACACACACCGTTGTAATCGGGCGAGATTCTGCTTTCAAATGCAATAGGAAATTCTCGAGTTCGTCAATCCGTTCGCGAGATATGGAAGTGTGAAAATAAGGAATGGTTGAGAAACCATCGAAATTTTTGCAAGTCTGATACTCGAAACCAATAACTTCAAAGGCCTAGGGGAAAAATACACATACCATTGTAATCGGGCGAGATTCTACTTTCACATGCAACAGGAAATTCTCGAGTTCGTCAATCCGTTCGCGAGATATGGAAGTGTGAAAATAAGGAATGGTTGAGAAACCATCAAAATTTTCGCAAGTCTGATACTCGAAACCAATAACTTCAAAGGCCTAGGGGAAAAATACACATACCGTTGTAATCGGGCGACTTTCTACTTTCAGATGCAACAGGAATTTCTCGAGTTCGTCAATCCGTTCGCGAGATATGGGAGTTTGAAGTTAAGGAATGGTTGAGAAACCATCACAATTTTCCGCAACTCTGATACTTGAAATCAATAACTACTAGGGCCTAGGGGAAAAATACACATACCGTTGTAATCGGGCGAGTTTCTGCTTTCAGATGCAACAGGAAATTCTCGAGTTCGTCAATCCGTTCGCGAGATATGGAAGTGTGAAGCTAAGGAATGCATGAGAAACCATCAAAATTTTCGCAAGTCTGATACTCGAAACCAACAACTACAAATGCCTAGGGAAAAAATACACATACCATTGTAATCGGGCGAGATTCTACTTTCACATGCAACAGGAATTTCTCGAGTTCGTCAATCCGTTCGCGAGATATGGCAGTTTGAAGTTAAGGAATGGTTGAGAAACCATCAAAATTTTCGCTGGTCTGATACTCGAAACCAACAACTGGAAGGGCCTAGGGGAAAAGTACACACACCGTTGTAATCGGGCGAGTTTCTGCTTTCAGATGCAACAGGAATTTCTCGAGTTCGTCAAGCCGTTCGCGAGATATGGGAGTTTGAAATTAAGGAGTGGTTGAGAAACCATCACAATTTTCCGCAACTCTGATACTTGAAATCAATAACTACTAGGGCCTAGGGGAAAAATACACATACCGTTGTAATCGGGCGAGTTTCTGCTTTCAGATGCAATAGGAAATTCTCGAGTTCGTCAATCCGTTCGCGAGATATGGAAGTGTGAAGCTAAGGAATGCATGAGAAACCATCAAAATTTTCGCAAGTCTGATACTCGAAACCAACAACTACAAATGCCTAGGGGAAAAATACACATACCATTGTAATCGGGCGAGATTCTACTTTCACATGCAACAGGAATTTCTCGAGTTCGTCAATCCGTTCGCGAGATATGGCAGTTTGAAGTTAAGGAATGGTTGAGAAATCATCAAAATTTTCGCAAGTCTGATACTCGCATCCAATAACTACTATGGCCTAGGGCAAAAATACACGTACCGTTGTAATCGGGCGAGTTTCTGCATTCAGATGCAATAGGAAATTCTCGAGTTCGTCAATCCGTTCGCGAGATATGGAAGTTTGAAGTTAAGGAATGCTTAAGAAACCATCAAAATTTTCGCTGGTCTGATACACGAAACCAACAACTGGAAGGGCCTAGGGGAAAAGTACACACACCGTTGTAATCGGGCGAGTTTCTGCTTTCAGATGCAATAGGAAACTCTCGAGTTCGTCAATCCGTTCGCGAGATATGGAAGTGTGAAAATAAGGAATGGTTGAGAAACCATCAAAATTTTCGCAAGTCTGATACTCGAAACCAATAACTTCAAAGCCCTAGGGGAAAAATACACATACCGTTGTAATCGGGCGACTTTCTACTTTCAGATGCAACAGGAATTTCTCGAGTTCGTCAAGCCGTTCGCGAGATATGGGAGTTTGAAGTTAAGGAATGGTTGAGAAACCATCACAATTTTCCGCAACTCTGATACTTGAAATCAATAACTACTAGGGCCTAGGGGAAAAATACACATACCGTTGTAATCGGGCGAGTTTCTGATTTCAGATGCAATAGGAAATTCTCGAGTTCGTCTATCCGTTCGCGAGATATGGAAGTGTGAAGCTAAGGAATGCATGAGAAACCATCAAAATTTTCGCAAGTCTGATACTCGAAACCAACAACTACAAATGCCTAGGGGAAAAATACACATACCATTGTAATCGGGCGAGATTCTACTTTCACATGCAACAGGAATTTCTCGAGTTCGTCAATCCGTTCGCGAGATATGGCAGTTTGAAGTTAAGGAATGGTTGAGAAATCATCAAAATTTTCGCAAGTCTGATACTCGCATCCAATAACTACTATGGCCTAGGGCAAAAATACACATACCGTTGTAATCGGGCGAGTTTCTGCTGTCAGATGCAATAGGAAATTCTCGAGTTCGTCAATCCGTTCGCGAGATATGGAAGTTTGAATTTGAGGAATGCTTGAAAAACCATCAAAATTTTCGCTGGTCTGATACTCGAAACCAACAACTGGAATGGCCTAGGGGAAAAGTACACACACCGTTGTAATCGGGCGAGATTCTGCTTTCAAATGCAATAGGAAATTCTCGAGTTCGTCAATCCGTTCGCGAGATATGGAAGTGTGAAAATAAGGAATGGTTGAGAAACCATCGAAATTTTTGCAAGTCTGATACTCGAAACCAATAACTTCAAAGGCCTAGGGCAAAAATACACGTACCGTTGTAATCGGGCGAGTTTCTGCATTCAGATGCAATAGGAAATTCTCGAGTTCGTCAATCCGTTCGCGAGATATGGAAGTTTGAAGTTAAGGAATGCTTAAGAAACCATCAAAATTTTCGCTGGTCTGATACTCGAAACCAACAACTGGAAGGGCCTAGGGGAAAAGTACACACACCGTTGTAATCGGGCGAGATTCTGCTTTCAAATGCAATAGGAAATTCTCGAGTTCGTCAATCCGTTCGCGAGATATGGAAGTGTGAAAATAAGGAATGGTTGAGAAACCATCGAAATTTTTGCAAGTCTGATACTCGAAACCAATAACTTCAAAGGCCTAGGGGAAAAATACACATACCATTGTAATCGGGCGAGATTCTACTTTCACATGCAACAGGAAATTCTCGAGTTCGTCAATCCGTTCGCGAGATATGGAAGTGTGAAAATAAGGAATGGTTGAGAAACCATCAAAATTTTCGCAAGTCTGATACTCGAAACCAATAACTTCAAAGGCCTAGGGGAAAAATACACATACCGTTGTAATCGGGCGACTTTCTACTTTCAGATGCAACAGGAATTTCTCGAGTTCGTCAATCCGTTCGCGAGATATGGGAGTTTGAAGTTAAGGAATGGTTGAGAAACCATCACAATTTTCCGCAACTCTGATACTTGAAATCAATAACTACTAGGGCCTAGGGGAGAAATACACATACCGTTGTAATCGGGCGAGTGTCTGCTTTCAGATGCAACAGGAAATTCTCGAGTTCGTCAATCCGTTCGCGAGATATGGAAGTGTGAAGCTAAGGAATGCATGAGAAACCATCAAAATTTTCGCAAGTCTGATACTCGAAACCAACAACTACAAATGCCTAGGGAAAAAATACACATACCATTGTAATCGGGCGAGATTCTACTTTCACATGCAACAGGAATTTCTCGAGTTCGTCAATCCGTTCGCGAGATATGGCAGTTTGAAGTTAAGGAATGGTTGAGAAACCATCAAAATTTTCGCTGGTCTGATACTCGAAACCAACAACTGGAAGGGCCTAGGGGAAAAGTACACACACCGTTGTAATCGGGCGAGATTCTGCTTTCAAATGCAACAGGAATTTCTCGAGTTCGTCAAGCCGTTCGCGAGATATGGGAGTTTGAAATTAAGGAGTGGTTGAGAAACCATCACAATTTTCCGCAACTCTGATACTTGAAATCAATAACTACTAGGGCCTAGGGGAAAAATACACATACCGTTGTAATCGGGCGAGTTTCTGCTTTCAGATGCAATAGGAAATTCTCGAGTTCGTCAATCCGTTCGCGAGATATGGAAGTGTGAAGCTAAGGAATGCATGAGAAACCATCAAAATTTTCGCAAGTCTGATACTCGAAACCAACAACTACAAATGCCTAGGGGAAAAATACACATACCATTGTAATCGGGCGAGATTCTACTTTCACATGCAACAGGAATTTCTCGAGTTCGTCAATCCGTTCGCGAGATATGGCAGTTTGAAGTTAAGGAATGGTTGAGAAATCATCAAAATTTTCGCAAGTCTGATACTCGCATCCAATAACTACTATGGCCTAGGGCAAAAATACACGTACCGTTGTAATCGGGCGAGTTTCTGCATTCAGATGCAATAGGAAATTCTCGAGTTCGTCAATCCGTTCGCGAGATATGGAAGTTTGAAGTTAAGGAATGCTTAAGAAACCATCAAAATTTTCGCTGGTCTGATACACGAAACCAACAACTGGAAGGGCCTAGGGGAAAAGTACACACACCGTTGTAATCGGGCGAGTTTCTGCTTTCAGATGCAATAGGAAACTCTCGAGTTCGTCAATCCGTTCGCGAGATATGGAAGTGTGAAAATAAGGAATGGTTGAGAAACCATCAAAATTTTCGCAAGTCTGATACTCGAAACCAATAACTTCAAAGCCCTAGGGGAAAAATACACATACCGTTGTAATCGGGCGACTTTCTACTTTCAGATGCAACAGGAATTTCTCGAGTTCGTCAAGCCGTTCGCGAGATATGGGAGTTTGAAGTTAAGGAATGGTTGAGAAACCATCACAATTTTCCGCAACTCTGATACTTGAAATCAATAACTACTAGGGCCTAGGGGAAAAATACACATACCGTTGTAATCGGGCGAGTTTCTGATTTCAGATGCAATAGGAAATTCTCGAGTTCGTCTATCCGTTCGCGAGATATGGAAGTGTGAAGCTAAGGAATGCATGAGAAACCATCAAAATTTTCGCAAGTCTGATACTCGAAACCAACAACTACAAATGCCTAGGGGAAAAATACACATACCATTGTAATCGGGCGAGATTCTACTTTCACATGCAACAGGAATTTCTCGAGTTCGTCAATCCGTTCGCGAGATATGGCAGTTTGAAGTTAAGGAATGGTTGAGAAATCATCAAAATTTTCGCAAGTCTGATACTCGCATCCAATAACTACTATGGCCTAGGGCAAAAATACACATACCGTTGTAATCGGGCGAGTTTCTATTGTCAGATGCAATAGGAAATTCTCGAGTTCGTCTATCCGTTCGCGAGATATGGAAGTTTGAAGTTGAGGAATGCTTGAGAAACCATCAAAATTTTCGTTGGTCTGATACTCGAAACCAACAACTGGAGTGGCCTAGGGGAAAAGTACACACACCGTTGTAATCGGGCGAGTTTCTGCTATCAAATGCAATAGGAAATTCTCGAGTTCGTCAATCCGTTCGCGAGATATAGAAGTGTGAAAATAAGGAATGGTTGAGGAACCATCGAAATTTTTGCAAGTCTGATACTCGAAACCAATAACTTCAAAGGCCTAGGGGAAAAATACACATACCATTGTAATCGGGCGAGATTCTACTTTCACATGCAACAGGAAATTCTCGAGTTCGTCAATCCGTTCACGAGATATGGAAGTGTGAAAATAAGGAATGGTTGAGAAACCATCAAAATTTTCGCAAGTCTGATACTCGAAACCAATAACTTCAAAGGCCTAGGGGAAAAATACACATACCGTTGTAATCGGGCGACTTTCTACTTTCAGATGCAACAGGAATTTCTCGAGTACGTCAATCCGTTCACGAGATATGGGAGTTTGAAGTTAAGGAATGGTTGAGAAACCATCACAATTTTCCGCAACTCTGATACTTGAAACCAACAACTACTAGGGCCTAGGGGAAAAATACACATACCGTTGTAATCGGGCGAGTTTCTGCTTTCAGATGCAATAGGAAATTCTCGAGTTCGTCAATCCGTTCGCGAGATATGGAAGTGTGAAGCTAAGGAATGCATGAGAAACCATCAAAATTTTCGCAAGTCTGATACTCGAAACCAACAACTACAAATGCCTAGGGGAAAAATACACATACCATTGTAATCGGGCGTGATTCTACTTTCACATGCAACAGGAATTTCTCGAGTTCGTCAATCCGTTCGCGAGATATGGCAGTTTGAAGTTAAGGAATGGTTGAGAAATCATCAAAATTTTCGCAAGTCTGATACTCGCATCCAATAACTACTATGGCCTAGGGCAAAAATACACATACCGTTGTAATCGGGCGAGTTTCTGCTGTCAGATGCAATAGGAAATTCTCGAGTTCGTCAATCCGTTCGCGAGATATGGAAGTTTGAATTTGAGGAATGCTTGAAAAACCATCAAAATTTTCGCTGGTCTGATACTCGAAACCAACAACTGGAATGGCCTAGGGGAAAAGTACACACACCGTTGTAATCGGGCGAGATTCTGCTTTCAAATGCAATAGGAAATTCTCGAGTTCGTCAATCCGTTCGCGAGATATGGAAGTGTGAAAATAAGGAATGGTTGAGAAACCATCGAAATTTTTGCAAGTCTGATACTCGAAACCAATAACTTCAAAGGCCTAGGGGAAAAATACACATACCATTGTAATCGGGCGAGTTTCTGCTGTCAGATGCAATAGGAAATTCCCGAGTTCGTCAATCCGTTCGCGAGATATGGAAGTTTGAAGTTAAGGAATGCATGAGAAACCATCAAAATTTTCGCTGGTCTGATATTCGAAACCAACAACTACTATGGCCTAGGGCAAAAATACACGTACCGTTGTAATCGGGCGAGTTTCTGCATTCAGATGCAATAGGAAATTCTCGAGTTCGTCAATCCCTTCGCGAGATATGGAAGTTTGAAGTTAAGGAATGCTTAAGAAACCATCAAAATTTTCGCTGGTCTGATACTCGAAACCAACAACTGGAAGGGCCTAGGGGAAAAGTACACACACCGTTGTAATCGGGCGAGATTCTGCTTTCAAATGCAATAGGAAATTCTCGAGTTCGTCAATCCGTTCGCGAGATATGGAAGTGTGAAAATAAGGAATGGTTGAGAAACCATCGAAATTTTTGCAAGTCTGATACTCGAAACCAATAACTTCAAAGGCCTAGGGGAAAAATACACATACCATTGTAATCGGGCGAGATTCTACTTTCACATGCAACAGGAAATTCTCGAGTTCGTCAATCCGTTCGCGAGATATGGAAGTGTGAAAATAAGGAATGGTTGAGAAACCATCAAAATTTTCGCAAGTCTGATACTCGAAACCAATAACTTCAAAGGCCTAGGGGAAAAATACACATACCGTTGTAATCGGGCGACTTTCTACTTTCAGATGCAACAGGAATTTCTCGAGTTCGTCAATCCGTTCGCGAGATATGGGAGTTTGAAGTTAAGGAATGGTTGAGAAACCATCACAATTTTCCGCAACTCTGATACTTGAAATCAATAACTACTAGGGCCTAGGGGAGAAATACACATACCGTTGTAATCGGGCGAGTTTCTGCTTTCAGATGCAACAGGAAATTCTCGAGTTCGTCAATCCGTTCGCGAGATATGGAAGTGTGAAGCTAAGGAATGCATGAGAAACCATCAAAATTTTCGCAAGTCTGATACTCGAAACCAACAACTACAAATGCCTAGGGAAAAAATACACATACCATTGTAATCGGGCGAGATTCTACTTTCACATGCAACAGGAATTTCTCGAGTTCGTCAATCCGTTCGCGAGATATGGCAGTTTGAAGTTAAGGAATGGTTGAGAAACCATCAAAATTTTCGCTGGTCTGATACTCGAAACCAACAACTGGAAGGGCCTAGGGGAAAAGTACACACACCGTTGTAATCGGGCGAGTTTCTGCTTTCAGATGCAACAGGAATTTCTCGAGTTCGTCAAGCCGTTCGCGAGATATGGGAGTTTGAAATTAAGGAGTGGTTGAGAAACCATCACAATTTTCCGCAACTCTGATACTTGAAATCAATAACTACTAGGGCCTAGGGGAAAAATACACATACCGTTGTAATCGGGCGAGTTTCTGCTTTCAGATGCAATAGGAAATTCTCGAGTTCGTCAATCCGTTCGCGAGATATGGAAGTGTGAAGCTAAGGAATGCATGAGAAACCATCAAAATTTTCGCAAGTCTGATACTCGAAACCAACAACTACAAATGCCTAGGGGAAAAATACACATACCATTGTAATCGGGCGAGATTCTACTTTCACATGCAACAGGAATTTCTCGAGTTCGTCAATCCGTTCGCGAGATATGGCAGTTTGAAGTTAAGGAATGGTTGAGAAATCATCAAAATTTTCGCAAGTCTGATACTCGCATCCAATAACTACTATGGCCTAGGGCAAAAATACACGTACCGTTGTAATCGGGCGAGTTTCTGCATTCAGATGCAATAGGAAATTCTCGAGTTCGTCAATCCGTTCGCGAGATATGGAAGTTTGAAGTTAAGGAATGCTTAAGAAACCATCAAAATTTTCGCTGGTCTGATACACGAAACCAACAACTGGAAGGGCCTAGGGGAAAAGTACACACACCGTTGTAATCGGGCGAGTTTCTGCTTTCAGATGCAATAGGAAACTCTCGAGTTCGTCAATCCGTTCGCGAGATATGGAAGTGTGAAAATAAGGAATGGTTGAGAAACCATCAAAATTTTCGCAAGTCTGATACTCGAAACCAATAACTTCAAAGCCCTAGGGGAAAAATACACATACCGTTGTAATCGGGCGACTTTCTACTTTCAGATGCAACAGGAATTTCTCGAGTTCGTCAAGCCGTTCGCGAGATATGGGAGTTTGAAGTTAAGGAATGGTTGAGAAACCATCACAATTTTCCGCAACTCTGATACTTGAAATCAATAACTACTAGGGCCTAGGGGAAAAATACACATACCGTTGTAATCGGGCGAGTTTCTGATTTCAGATGCAATAGGAAATTCTCGAGTTCGTCTATCCGTTCGCGAGATATGGAAGTGTGAAGCTAAGGAATGCATGAGAAACCATCAAAATTTTCGCAAGTCTGATACTCGAAACCAACAACTACAAATGCCTAGGGGAAAAATACACATACCATTGTAATCGGGCGAGATTCTACTTTCACATGCAACAGGAATTTCTCGAGTTCGTCAATCCGTTCGCGAGATATGGCAGTTTGAAGTTAAGGAATGGTTGAGAAATCATCAAAATTTTCGCAAGTCTGATACTCGCATCCAATAACTACTATGGCCTAGGGCAAAAATACACATACCGTTGTAATCGGGCGAGTTTCTATTGTCAGATGCAATAGGAAATTCTCGAGTTCGTCTATCCGTTCGCGAGATATGGAAGTTTGAAGTTGAGGAATGCTTGAGAAACCATCAAAATTTTCGTTGGTCTGATACTCGAAACCAACAACTGGAGTGGCCTAGGGGAAAAGTACACACACCGTTGTAATCGGGCGAGTTTCTGCTATCAAATGCAATAGGAAATTCTCGAGTTCGTCAATCCGTTCGCGAGATATAGAAGTGTGAAAATAAGGAATGGTTGAGAAACCATCGAAATTTTTGCAAGTCTGATACTCGAAACCAATAACTTCAAAGGCCTAGGGGAAAAATACACATACCATTGTAATCGGGCGAGATTCTACTTTCACATGCAACAGGAAATTCTCGAGTTCGTCAATCCGTTCACGAGATATGGAAGTGTGAAAATAAGGAATGGTTGAGAAACCATCAAAATTTTCGCAAGTCTGATACTCGAAACCAATAACTTCAAAGGCCTAGGGGAAAAATACACATACCGTTGTAATCGGGCGACTTTCTACTTTCAGATGCAACAGGAATTTCTCGAGTACGTCAATCCGTTCACGAGATATGGGAGTTTGAAGTTAAGGAATGGTTGAGAAACCATCACAATTTTCCGCAACTCTGATACTTGAAACCAACAACTACTAGGGCCTAGGGGAAAAATACACATACCGTTGTAATCGGGCGAGTTTCTGCTTTCAGATGCAATAGGAAATTCTCGAGTTCGTCAATCCGTTCGCGAGATATGGAAGTGTGAAGCTAAGGAATGCATGAGAAACCATCAAAATTTTCGCAAGTCTGATACTCGAAACCAACAACTACAAATGCCTAGGGGAAAAATACACATACCATTGTAATCGGGCGTGATTCTACTTTCACATGCAACAGGAATTTCTCGAGTTCGTCAATCCGTTCGCGAGATATGGCAGTTTGAAGTTAAGGAATGGTTGAGAAATCATCAAAATTTTTCGCAAGTCTGATACTCGCATCCAATAACTACTATGGCCTAGGGCAAAAATACACATACCGTTGTAATCGGGCGAGTTTCTGCTGTCAGATGCAATAGGAAATTCTCGAGATCGTCAATCCGTTCGCGAGATATGGAAGTTTGAAGTTGAGGAATGCTTGAGAAACCATCAAAATTTTCGCTGGTCTGATACTCGAAACCAACAACTACTATGGCCTAGGGCAAAAATACACGTACCGTTGTAATCGGGCGAGTTTCTGCATTCAGATGCAATAGGAAATTCTCGAGTTCGTCAATCCGTTCGCGAGATATGGAAGTTTGAAGTTGAGGAATGCTTGAGAAACCATCAAAATTTTCGCTGGTCTGATACTCGAAACCAACAACTGGAATGGCCTAGGGGAACAGTACACACACCGTTGTAATCGGGCGAGTTTCTGCTTTCAAATGCAATAGGAAATTCTCGAGTTCGTCAATCCGTTCGCGAGATATGGAAGTGTGAAAATAAGGAATGCTTAAGAAACCATCAAAATTTTCGCTGGTCTGATACTCGAAACCAACAACTGGAAGGGCCTAGGGGAAAAGTACACACACCGTTGTAATCGGGCGAGTTTCTGCTTTCAGATGCAATAGGAATTTCTCGAGTTCGTCAATCCGTTCGCGAGATATGGGAGTTCGAAGTTAAGGAATGGTTGAGAAACCATCAAAATTTTCGCTGGTCTGATACACGAAACCAATAACTGGAATGGCCTTGGGGAAAAGTACACACACCATTGTAATCGGGCGAGTTTCTACTTTCAGATACAACAGGAATTTTTCGAGTGCGTCAATGCGTTCGCGAGATATGGGAGTTTGAAGTTAAGGAATGGTTGAGAAGTCATCAAAATTTTCGCAAGTCTGATACTCGAAACCAATAACTACAAAGGCCTAGGGGGAAAACACACATATCTTTGTAATCGGGCGAGTTTCTACTTTCAGATGCAACAGGAATTTCTCGAGTTCGTCAATCCGTTCGCGAGATATGGGAGTTTGAAGTTAAGGAATGGTTGAGAAACCATCAAAATTTTCGCAAGTCTGATGCACGAAACCAATAACTACAGTGGCCTAGGGGAAAAATATACATACCTTTGTAATCGGGCGGGATTCTACTTTCACATGCAGCAGGATTTTCTCGAGTTCGTCAATGCGTTCGCGACATATGGCAGTTTGAAGTTAAGGACTGGTTGAGAAATCACCAAATTTTCGCAAGTCTGATACTCGAAACCAATAACTACAAATGCCTAGGGGAAAAATACACATACCATTGTAATCGGGCGAGTTTCTACTTTCAGATACAACAGGAATTTTTCGAGTGCGTCAATGCGTTCGCGAGATATGGAAGTTTGAAGTTGAGGAATGCTTGAGAAACCATCAAAATTTTCGCTGGTCTGATACTCGAAACCAACAACTGGAATGGCCTAGGGGAACAGTACACACACCGTTGTAATCGGGCGAGTTTCTGCTGTCAGATGCAATAGGAAATTCTCGAGTTCGTCAATCCGTTCGCGAGATATGGAAGTTTGAAGTTAAGGAATGCATGAGAAGCCATCAAAATTTTCGCTGGTCTGATATTCGAAACCAACAACTACTATGGCCTAGGGCAAAAATACACATACCGTTGTAATCGGGCGAGTTTCTGCATTCAGATGCAATAGGAAATTCTCGAGTTCGTCAATCCGTTCGCGAGATATGGAAGTTTGAAGTTGAGGAATGCTTGAGAAACCATCAAATTTTCGCTGGTCTGATACTCGAAACCAACAACTGGAATGGCATAGGGGAAAAGTACACACACCGTTGTAATCGGGCGGGTTTCTGCTTTCAAATGCAGTAGGAAATTCTCGAGTTCGTCAATCCGTTCGCGAGATATGGAAGTGTGAAAATAAGGAATGGTTTAGAAACCATCAAAATTTTCGCAAGTCTGGTGCACGAAACCAATAACTACAGTGGCCTAGGGGAAAAATACACATACCATTGTAATCGGGCGAGATTATACTTTCACATGCAGCAGGAATTTCTCGAGTTCGTCAATGCGTTCGCGACATATGGCAGTTTGAAGTTAAGGAATGGTTGAGAAACCATCAAAATTTTCGCAAGTCTGATGCACGAAACCAATAACTACAGTGGCCTAGGGGGAAAATACACATACCATTGTAATCGGGCGAGATTCTACTTTCACATGCAACAGGAATTTCTCGAGTTCGTCAATCCGTTCGCGGGATATGGGAATTTGAAGTTAAGGAATGGTTGAGAAATCATCAAAATTTTTGCAAGTCCGATACGCGAATCCAATAACTACAATGGCCTAGGGCAAAAATACACATACCATTGTAATCGGGCGAGTTTCTGCTGTCAGATGCAATAGGAAATTCCCGAGTTCGTCAATCCGTTCGCGAGATATGGAAGTTTGAAGTTAAGGAATGCATGAGAAACCATCAAAATTTTCGCTGGTCTGATACTCGAAACCAACAACTGGAAGGGCCTAGGGGAAAAGTACACACACCGTTGTAATCGGGCGAGTTTCTGCTTTCTGATGCAATAGGAATTTCTCGAGTTCGTCAATCCGTTCGCGAGATATGGGAGTTCGAAGTTAAGGAATGGTTGAGAAACCATCAAAATTTTCGCTGGTCTGATACTCGAAACCAATAACTGGAATGGCCTTGGGGAAAAGTACACACACCATTGTAATCGGGCGAGTTTCTACTTTCAGATACAACAGGAATTTTTCGAGTGCGTCAATGCGTTCGCGAGATATGGGAGTTTGAAGTTAAGGAATGGTTGAGAAACCATCAATATTTTCGCAAGTCTGATGCACGAAACCAATAACTACAGTGGCCTAGGGGAAAAATACACATACCATTGTAATCGGGCGAGATTCTACTTTCACATGCAACAGGAATTTCTCGAGTTCGTCAATCCGTTCGCGGGATATGGGAATTTGAAGTTAAGGAATGGTTGAGAAATCATCAAAATTTTTGCAAGTCCGATACGCGAATCCAATAACTACAATGGCCTAGGGGAAAAATACACATACCATTGTAATCGGGCGAGTTTCTGCTGTCAGATGCAATAGGAAATTCTCGAGTTCGTCAATCCGTTCGCGAGATATGGAAGTTTGAAGTTAAGGAATGCATGAGAAGCCATCAAAATTTTCGCTGGTCTGATATTCGAAACCAACAACTACTATGGCCTAGGGCAAAAATACACATACCGTTGTAATCGGGCGAGTTTCTGCTGTCAGATGCAATAGGAAATTCCCGAGTTCGTCAATCCGTTCGCGAGATATGGAAGTTTGAAGTTAAGGAATGCATGAGAAACCATCAAAATTTTCGCTGGTCTGATACTCGAAACCAACAACTGGAAGGGCCTAGGGGAAAAGTACACACACCGTTGTAATCGGGCGAGTTTCTGCTTTCTGATGCAATAGGAATTTCTCGAGTTCGTCAATCCGTTCGCGAGATATGGGAGTTCAAAGTTAAGGAATGGTTGAGAAACCATCAAAATTTTCGCTGGTCTGATACTCGAAACCAATAACTGGAATGGCCTTGGGGAAAAGTACACACACCATTGTAATCGGGCGAGTTTCTACTTTCAGATACAACAGGAATTTTTCGAGTGCGTCAATGCGTTCGCGAGATATGGGAGTTTGAAGTTAAGGAATGGTTGAGAAACCATCAATATTTTCGCAAGTCTGATGCACGAAACCAATAACTACAGTGGCCTAGGGGAAAAATACACATACCATTGTAATCGGGCGAGATTCTACTTTCACATGCAACAGGAATTTCTCGAGTTCGTCTATGCGTTCGCGAGATATGGCAGTTTGAAGTTAAGGAATGGTTGAGAAATCACCAAATTTTCGCAAGTCTGATACTCGAAACCAATAACTACAAATGCCTAGGTGAAAAATACACATACCAGTGTAATCGGGCGAGTTTCTGCTGTCTGATGCAATAGGAAATTCTCGAGTTCGTCAATCCGTTCGCGAGATATGGAAGTTTGAAGTTAAGGAATGCATGAGAAGCCATCAAAATTTTCGCTGGTCTGATATTCGAAACCAACACCTACTATGGCCTAGGGCAAAAATACACATACCGTTGTAATCGGGCGAGTTTCTGCATTCAGATGCAATAGGAAATTCTCGAGTTCGTCAATCCGTTCGCGAGATATGGAAGTTTGAAGTTGAGGAATGCTTGAGAAACCATCAAAATTTTCGCTGGTCTGATACTCGAAACCAACAACTGGAATGGCCTAGGGGAAAAGTACACACACCGTTGTAATCGGGCGAGTTTCTGCTTTCAAATGCAGTAGGAAATTCTCGAGTTCGTCAATCCGTTCGCGAGGTATGGAAGTGTGAAAATAAGGAATGGTTTAGAAACCATCAAAATTTTCGCAAGTCTGATGCACGAAACCAATAACTACAGTGGCCTAGGGGAAAAATACACATACCATTGTAATCGGGCGAGATTCTACTTTCACATGCAGCAGGAATTTCTCGAGTTCGTCAATGCGTTCGCGACACATGGCAGTTTGAAGTTAAGGAATGGTTGAGAAATCACCAAATTTTCGCAAGTCTGATACTCGAAACCAATAACTACAAATGCCTAGGGGAAAAACACACATACCATTGTAATCGGGCGAGTTTCTGCTGTCAGATGCAATAGGAAATTCTCGAGTTCGTCAATCCGTTCGCGAGATATGGAAGTTTGAAGTTGAGGAATGCTTGAGAAACCATCAAAATTTTCGCTGGTCTGATACTCGAAACCAACAACTGGAATGGCCTAGGGGAAAAGTGCACACACCGTTGTAATCGGGCGAGTTTCTGCTTTCAAATGCAATAGGAAATTCTCGAGTTCGTCAATCCGTTCGCGAGATATGGAAGTGTGAAAATAAGGAATGGTTGAGAAACCATCGAAATTTTTGCATGTCTGATTCTCGAAACCAATAACTTCAAAGGCCTAGGGGAAAAATACACATACCGTTGTAATCGGGCGACTTTCTACTTTCACATACAACAGGAATTTCTCGAGTTCGTCAATCCGTTCGCGGGATATGGGAATTTTAAGTTAAGGAATGGTTGAGAAATCATCAAAATTTTCGCAATTCCGATACGCGAATCCAATAACTACAATTGCCTAGGGCAAAAATACACATACCGTTGTAATCGGGCGAGTTTCTACTTTCAGATGCAACAGGAATTTCTCGAGTTCGTCAATCCGTTCGCGGGATATGGGAGTTTGAAGTTAAGGAATGGTTGAGAAACCATCAAAATTTTCGCTGGTCTGATACTCGAAACCAATAACTGGAATGGCCTAGGGGAAAAGTACACGTACCATTGTAATCGGGCGTGTTTCTACTTTCAGATGCAAAAGGAATTTCTCGAGTTCGTCAATCCGTTCGCGAGAAATGGGAGTTTGAAGTTAAGGAATGGTTGAGAAACCATCAAAATTTTCGCAATTCTGATACTCGAAACCAATAGCTACAATGGCCTAGGGCAAAAATACACATACCATTGTAATCGGGCGAGATTCTACTTTCACATGCAACAGGAATTTCTCGAGTTCGTCAATCCGTTCGCGACATATGGCAGTTTGAAGTTAAGGAGTGGTTGAGAAATCATCAAAATTTTCGAAAGTCTGATACTCGCATCCAATAACTACTATGGCTTAGGGCAAAAATAAACATACCGTTGTAATCGGGCGAGTTTCTGCATTCAGATGCAATAGGAAATTATCGAGTTCGTCAATCCGTTCGCGAGATATGGATGTTTGAAGTTAAGGAATGGTTGAGAAACCATCACAATTTTCCGCAACTCCGATACTTGAAATCAATAACTACTAGGGCCTAGGGGAAAAATACACATACCGTTGTAATCGGGCGAGTTTCTGCTTTCAGATGC
Organism: Ptiloglossa arizonensis; assembly: GCF_051014685.1. Taxonomy (NCBI): domain Eukaryota; kingdom Metazoa; phylum Arthropoda; class Insecta; order Hymenoptera; family Colletidae; genus Ptiloglossa; species Ptiloglossa arizonensis. The sequence goes on along the minus strand of NW_027478455.1, from coordinate 756,439 downwards.
AATAGGAAATTCTCGAGTTCGTCAATCCGTTCGCGAGATATGGAAGTGTGAAGCTAAGGAATGCATGAGAAACCATCAAAATTTTCGCAAGTCTGATACTCGAAACCAACAACTACAAATGCCTAGGGGAAAAATACACATACCATTGTAATCGGGCGAGATTCTACTTTCACATGCAACAGGAATTTCTCGAGTTCGTCAATCCGTTCGCGAGATATGGCAGTTTGAAGTTAAGGAATGGTTGAGAAATCATCAAAATTTTCGCAAGTCTGATACTCGCATACAATAACTACTATGGCTTAGGGCAAAAATACACATACCGTTGCAATCGGGCGAGTTTCTGCTGTCAGATGCAATAGGAAATTCTCGAGTTCGTCAATCCGTTCGCGAGATATGGAAGTTTGAAGTTGAGGAATGCTTGAGAAACCATCACAATTTTCGCTGGTCTGATACTCGAAACCAACAACTGGAATGGCCTAGGGGAAAAATACACATACCATTGTAATCGGGCGAGTTTCTGCTGTCAGATGCAATAGGAAATTCCCGAGTTCGTCAATCCGTTCGCGAGATATGGAAGTTTGAAGTTAAGGAATGCAAGAGAAACCATCAAAATTTTCGCTGGTCTGATATTCGAAACCAACAACTACTATGGCCTAGGGCAAAAATACGCGTACCGTTGTAATCGGGCGAGTTTCTGCATTCAGATGCAATAGGAAATTCTCGAGTTCGTCAATCCGTTCGCGAGATATGGAAGTTTGAAGTTAAGGAATGCTTAAGAAACCATCAAAATTTTCGCTGGTCTGATACTCGAAACCAACAACGGGAAGGGCCTAGGGGAAAAGTACACACACCGTTGTAATCGGGCGAGTTTCTGCTTTCAGATGCAATAGGAAATTCTCGAGTTCGTCAATCCGTTCGCGAGATATGGAAGTGTGAATATAAGGAATGGTTGAGAAACCATCAAAATTTTCGCAAGTCTGATACTCGAAACCAATAACTTCAAAGGCCTAGGGGAAAAATACACATACCGTTGTAATCGGGCGACTTTCTACTTTCACATGCAACAGGAATTTCTAGAGTTCGTCAATCCGTTCGCGGGATATGGGAATTTGAAGTTAAGGAATGGTTGAGAAATCATCAAAATTTTTGCAAGTCCGATACGCGAATCGAATAACTACAATGGCCTAGGGCAAAAATACACATACCATTGTAATCGGGCGAGTTTCTGCTGTCAGATGCAATAGGAAATTCCCGAGTTCGTCAATCCGTTCGCGAGATATGGAAGTTTGAAGTTAAGGAATGCATGAGAAACCATCAAAATTTTCGCTGGTCTGATACTCGAAACCAACAACTGGAAGGGCCTAGGGGAAAAGTACACACACCGTTGTAATCGGGCGAGTTTCTGCTTTCTGATGCAATAGGAATTTCTCGAGTTCGTCAATCCGTTCGCGAGATATGGGAGTCCGAAGTTAAGGAATGGTTGAGAAACCATCAAAATTTTCGCTGGTCTGATACTCGAAACCAATAACTGGAATGTCCTTGGGGAAAAGTACACATACCATTGTAATCGGGCGAATTTCTACTTTCAGATACAACAGGAATTTTTCGAGTGCGTCAATGCGTTCGCGAGATATGGGAGTTTGAAGTTAAGGAATGGTTGAGAAACCATCAAAATTTTCGCAAGTCTGATGCACGAAACCAATAACTACAGTGGCCTAGGGGAAAAATACACATACCATTGTAATCGGGCGAGATTCTACTTTCACATGCAACAGGAATTTCTCGAGTTCGTCAATGCGTTCGCGAGATATGGCAGTTTGAAGTTAAGGAATGGTTGAGAAATCACCAAATTTTCGCAAGTCTGATACTCGAAACCAATAACTACAAATGCCTAGGGGAAAAATACACATACCATTGTAATCGGGCGAGTTTCTGCTGTCAGATGCAATAGAAAATTCTCGAGTTCGTCAATCCGTTCGCGAGATATGGAAGTTTGAAGTTAAGGAATGCATGAGAAGCCATCAAAATTTTCGCTGGTCTGATATTCGAAACCAACAACTACTATGGCCTAGGGCAAAAATACACATACCATTGTAATCGGGCGAGATTCTACTTTCACATGCAACAGGAATTTCTCGAGTTCGTCAATCCGTTCGCGACATATGGCAGTTTGAAGTTAAGGAATGGTTGAGAAATAATCAAAATTTTCGCAAGTCTGATACTCGCATCCAATAACTACTATGGCCTAGGGCAAAAATACACATACCGTTGTAATCGGGCGAGTTTCTGCATTCAGATGCAATAGGAAATTATCGAGTTCGTCAATCCGTTCGCGAGATATGGAAGTTTGAAGTTAAGGAATGGTTGAGAAACCATCACAATTTTCCGCAACTGTGATACTTGAAATCAATAACTACTAGGGCCTAGGGGAAAAATACACATACCGTTGTAATCGGGCTAGTTTCTGCTTTCAGTTGCAATAGGAAATTCTCGAGTTCGTCAATCCGTTCGCGAGATATGGGAGTGTGAAGCTAAGGAATGCATGAGAAACCATCAAAATTTTCGCAAGTCTGATACTCGAAACCAACAACTACAAATGCCTAGGGGAAAAATACACATACCATTGTAATCGGGCGAGATTCTACTTTCACATGCAACAGGAATTTCTCGAGTTCGTCAATCCGTTCGCGAGATATGGCAGTTTGAAGTTGAGGAATGCTTAAGAAACCATCAAAATTTTCGCTGGTCTGATACTCGAAACCAACAACTGGAAGGGCCTAGGGGAAAAGTACACACACCGTTGTAATCGGGCGAGTTTCTGCTTTCAGATGCAATAGGAAATTCTCGAGTTCGTCAATCCGTTCGCGAGATATGGAAGTGTGAATATAAGGAATGGTTGAGAAACCATCAAAATTTTCGCAAGTCTGATACTCGAAACCAATAACTTCAAAGGCCTAGGGGAAAAATACACATACCGTTGTAATCGGGCGACTTTCTACTTTCACATGCAACAGGAATTTCTCGAGTTCGTCAATCCGTTCGCGGGATATGGGAATTTGAAGTTAAGGAATGCATGAGAAACCATCAAAATTTTCGCTGGTCTGATATTCGAAACCAACAACTACTATGGCCTAGGGCAAAAATACACGTACCGTTGTAATCGGGCGAGTTTCTACTTTCAGATGCAACAGGAATTTCTCGAGTTCGTCAATCCGTTCGCGAGATATGGGAGTTTGAAGTTAAGGAATGGTTGAGAAACCATCAAAATTTTCGCAAGTCTGATGCACGAAACCAATAACTACAGTGGCCTAGGGGAAAAATACACATACCATTGTAATCGGGCGAGATTCTACTTTCACATGCAACAGGAATTTCTCGAGTTCGTCAATCCGTTCGCGAGATATGGAAGTTTGAAGTTAAGGAATGCATGAGAAGCCATCAAAATTTTCGCTGGTCTGATATTCGAAACCAACAACTACTATGGCCTAGGGCAAAAATACACATACCGTTGTAATCGGGCGAGTTTCTGCATTCAGATGCAATAGGAAATTCTCTAGTTCGTCAATCCGTTCGCGAGATATGGAAGTTTGAAGTTGAGGAATGCTTGAGAAACCATCAAAATTTTCGCTGGTCTGATACTCGAAACCAACAACTGGAATGGCCTAGGGGAAAAGTACACACACCGTTGTAATCGGGCGAGTTTCTGCTTTCAAATGCAGTAGGAAATTCTCGAGTTCGTCAATCCGTTCGCGAGATATGGAAGTGTGAAAATAAGGAATGGTTTAGAAACCATCAAAATTTTCGCAAGTCTGATGCACGAAACCAATAACTACAGTGGCCTAGGGGAAAAATACACATACCATTGTAATCGGGCGAGATTCTACTTTCACATGCAGCAGGAATTTCTCGAGTTCGTCAATGCGTTCGCGACATATGGCAGTTTGAAGTTAAGGAATGGTTGAGAAATCACCAAATTTTCGCAAGTCTGATACTCGAAACCAATAACTACATATGCCTAGGGGAAAAATACACATACCATTGTAATCGGGCGAGTTTCTGCTGTCAGATGCAATAGGAAATTCTCGAGTTCGTCAATCCGTTCGCGAGATATGGAAGTTTGAAGTTAAGGAATGCATGAGAAGCCATCAAAATTTTCGCTGGTCTGATATTCCAAACCAACAACTACTATGGCCTAGGGCAAAAATACACATACCGTTGTAATCGGGCGAGTTTCTGCATTCAGATGCAATAGGAAATTCTCGAGTTCGTCAATCCGTTCGCGAGATATGGAAGTTTGAAGTTGAGGAATGCTTGAGAAACCATCAAAATTTTCGCTGGTCTGATACTGAAAACCAACAACTGGAATGGCCTAGGGGAAAAGTACACACACCGTTGTAATCGGGCGAGTTTCTGCTTTCAAATGCAATAGGAAATTCTCGAGTTCGTAATCCGTTCGCGAGATATGGAAGTGTGAAAATAAGGAATGGTTGAGAAACCATCGAAATTTTTGCAAGTATGATACTCGGAACCAATAACTTCAAAGGCCTCGGGGAAAAATACACATACCGTTGTAATCGGGCGACTCTCTACTTTCACATGCAACAGGAATTTCTCGAGTTCGTCAATCCGTTCGCGAGATATGGAAGTTTGAAGTTAAGGAATGCATGAGAAACCATCAAAATTTTCGCTGGTCTGATACTCGAAACCAACAACTACTATGGCCTAGGGCAAAAATACACATACCGATGTAATCGGGCGACTTTCTACTTTCACATGCAACCGCAATTTCTCGAGTTCGTCAATCCGTTCGCGGGATATGGGAATTTGAAGTTAAGGAATGGTTGAGAAATCATCAAAATTTTCGCAAGTCCGATTCGCGAATCCAATAACTACAATGGCCTAGGGCAAAAATACACATACCGTTGTAATCGGGCGAGTTTCTGCTTTCAGATGCAATAGGAAATTCTCGAGTTCGTCAATCCGTTCGCGAGATAAGGAAGTGTGAAAATAAGGATGGTTGAGAAACCATCAAAATTTTCGCAAGTCTGATACTCGAAACCAATAACTTCAAAGGCCTAGGGAAAAATACACATACCGTTGTAATCGGGCGACTTTCTACTTTCACATGCAACCGGAATTTCTCGAGGTCGTCAATCCGTTCGCGGGATATGGAAGTTTGAAGTTAAGGAATGCATGAGAAACCATCAAAATTTTAGCAAGTATGATACTCGAAACCAGTAACTACAAAGGCCTAGGGGAAAGATACACATACCGTTGAAATCGGGCGACATTCTACTTTCACATGCAACCGGAATTTCCCTAGTTCGTCAATCCGTTCGCGGGATATGGGAATTTGAAGTTAAGGAATGGTTGAGAAATCATCAAAATTTTCGCAAGTCCGATTCGCGAATCCAATAACTACCATGGCCTAGGGCAAAAATACACATACCGTTGTAATCGGGCGAGTTTCTGCTTTCAGATGCAATAGGAAATTCTCGAGTTCGTCAATCCGTTCGCGAGATATGGAAGTGTGAAGCTAAGGAATGCATGAGAAACCATCAAAATTTTCGCAAGTCTGATACTCGAAACCAACAACTACAAATGCCTAGGGGAAAAATACACATACCATTGTAATCGGGCGAGTTTCTACTTTCAGATGCAACAGGAATTTCTCGAGTTCGTCAATCCGTTCGCGAGATATGGGAGTTTGAAGTTAAGGAATGGTTGAGAAACCATCACAATTTTCCGCAACTCTAATACTTGAAATCAATAACTACTAGGGCCTAGGGGAAAAATACACATAGCGTTGTAATCGGGCGAGTTTCTGCTTTCAGATGCAATAGGAAATTCTCGAGTTCGTCAATCCGTTCGCGAGATATGGAAGTGTGAAGCTAAGGAATGCATGAGAAACCATCAAAATTTTCGCAAGTCTGATACTCGAAACCAACAACTACAAATGCCTAGGGGAAAAATACACATACCATTGTAATCGGGCGAGATTCTACTTTCACATGCAACAGGAATTTCTCGAGTTCGTCAATCCGTTCGCGAGATATGGCAGTTTGAAGTTAAGGAATGGTTGAGAAATCATCAAAATTTTCGCAAGTCTGATACTCGCATCCAATAACTACTATGGCCTAGGGCAAAAATACACATACCGTTGTAATCGGGCGAGTTTCTGCTGTCAGATGCAATAGGAAATTCTCGAGTTCGTCAATCCTTTCGCGAGATATGGAAGTTTGAAGTTAAGGAATGGTTGAGAAACCATCAAAATTTTCGCTGGTCTGATACTCGAAACCAACAACTACTATGGCCTAGGGCAAAAATACACATAGCGTTGTAATCGGGCGTGTTTCTGCATTCAGATGCAATAGGAAATTCTCGAGTTCGTCAATCCGTTCGCGAGATATGGAATTTTGAATTTAAGGAATGCTTGAGAAACCATCAAAATTTTCGCTGTTCTGATACTCGTAACCAACAACTGGAATGGCATAGGGGAAAAGTACACACACCGTTGTAATCGGGCGAGTTTCTGCTATCAGATGCAATAGGAAATTCTCGAGTTCGTCAATCCGTTCGCGAGATAACGAAGTGTGAAAATAAGGAATGGTTGAGAAACCACCAAAATTTTCGCAAGTCTGATACTCGGAACCAATAACTTCAAAGGCCTCGGGGAAAAATACACATACCGTTGTAATCGGGCGACCTTCTACTTTCACATGCAACCGGAATTTCTCGAGTTCGTCAATCCGTTCGCGGGATATGGAAGTTTGAAGTTAAGGAATGCATGAGAAACCATCAAAATTTTCGCAAGTATGATACTCGAAACCAATAACTACAAAGGCCTAGGGGAAAGATACACATACCGTTTAAATCGGGCGACTTTCTACTTTCACATGCAACAGGAATTTCTCGAGTTCGTCAATCCGTTCGCGAGATATGGAAGTTTGAAGTTAAGGAATGCATGAGAAACCATCAAAATTTTCGCTGGTCTGATACTCGAAACCAACAACTACTGTGGCCTAGGGCAAAAATACACATACCGCTGTAATCGGGCGAGTGTCTGCATTCAGATGCAATAGGAAACTCTCGAGTTCGTCAATCCGTTCGCGAGAAATGGAAGTTTGAAGTGAAGGAATGCTTGAGAAACCATCAAAATTTTCGCTGGTCTGATACTCGAAACCAACAACTGGAATGGCCTAGGGGAAAAGTACACACACCGTTGTAATCGGGCGAGTTTCTGCTTTCAGATGCAATAGGAAATTCTCGAGTTCGTCAATCCGTTCGCGAGGTATGGGAGTTTGAAGTTAAGGAATGGTTGAGAAACCATCAAAATTTTCGCAAGTCTGACACTCGAAACAAACAACTACAAAGGCCTAGGGGGAAAACACACATATCTTTGTAATCGGGCGAGTTTCTACTTTCAGATGCAACAGGAATTTCTAGAGTTCGTCAATCCGTTCGCGAGATATGGGAGTTTGAAGTTAAGGAATGGTTGAGAAACCATCACAATTTTCCGCAAGTCTGATACTTGAAATCAATAACTACTAGGGCCTAGGGGAAAAATACACATACCGTTGTAATCGGGCGAGTTTCTGCTTTCAGATGCAATAGGATATTCTCGAGGTCGTCAATCCGTTCGCGAGATATGGGAGTTGGAAATTAAGGAATGGTTGAGAAACCATCAAAATTTTCGCAAGTCTGATACTCGAAACCAACAACTACTATGGCCTAGGGCAAAAATACACATACCGTTGTAATCGGGCGAGTTTCTGCATTCAGATGCGAGAGGAAATTCTGGAGTTCGTCAATCCGTTCGCGAGATATGGAAGTTTGAAGTTAAGGAATGCTTGAGAAACCATCAAAATTTTCGCTGGTCTGATACTCGAAACCAACAACTGGAGTGGCCTAGGGGAAAAGTCCACACACCGTTGTAATCGGGCGAGTTTCTACTTTCAGGTGTAACAGGAATTTCTCGAGTTCGTCAATCCGTTCGCGAGATATGGGAGTTTGAAGTTAAGGAATGGTTGAGAAATCATCAAAATTTCGCAAGTCTGATACTCGAATCCAATAACTACAATGGCCTAGGGGAAAAATACACATACCGTTGTAATCGGGCGAGTTTCTACTTTCAGATGTAACAGGAATTTCTCGAGTTCGTCAATCCGTTCGCGGGATATGGGAATTTGAAGTTAAGGAATGGTTGAGAAATCATCAAAATTTTCGCAAGTACGATTCGCGAAACCAATAACTTCAAAGGCCTAGGGGAAAAATACACACACCGTTGTAATCGTTCGAGTTTCTACTTTCAGATGCAACAGGAATTTCTCGAGTTCGTCAATCCGTTCGCGAGAAATGGGAATTTGATGTTAAGGAATGGTTGAGAAACCATCAAAATTTTCGCAAGTCTGATACTCGAAACCAATAACTACAATGGCCTAGGGGAAATATACACATGCCGTTGTAATCGGGCGAGTTTCTACTTTCAGATGCAACAGGAATTTCTCGAGTTCGTCATTCCGTTCGCGAGATATGGGAGTTTGAAGTTAAGGAATGGTTGAGAAACCATCAAAATTTTCGCAAGTCTGATACTCGAAACCAACAACTACAAATGCCTAGGGGAAAAATACACATACCATTGTAATCGGGCGAGATTCTACTTTCACATGCAACAGGAATTTCTGGAGTTCGTCAATGCGTTCGCGAGGTATGGCAGTTTGAAGTTAAGGAATGTTTGAGAAATCATCAAAATTTTCGCAAGTCTGATACTCGAAACCAATAACTACAATGGCCGAGGGGAAAAATACACATGCCGTTGTAATCGGGCGAGTTTTTACTTTCAGATGCAACAGGAATTTCTCGAGTTCGTCAATCCGTGCGCGAGATATGGGAGTTTGAAGTTAAGGAATGGTTGAGAAACCATCAAAATTGTCGCAAGTCTGATACTCGAAATCAACAACTACAAATGCCTAGGGTAAAAATACACATACCATTGTAATCGGGCGAGATTCTACTTTCACATGCAACAGGAATTTCTCGAGTTCGTCAATCCGTTCGCGGGATATGGGAGTTTGAAGTTAAGGAATGGTTGAGAAACCATCAAAATTTTCGCAAGTCTGATACTCGAAACCAATAACTTCAAAGGCCTAGGGGAAAAATACACATACCGTTGTAATCGGGCGAATTTCTACTTTCACATGCAACAGGAATTTCTCGAGTTCGTCAATCCGTTCGCGGGATATGGGAATTTGAAGTTAAGGAATGGTTGAGAAATCATCAAAATTTTCGCAAGTCTAATACTCGAAACCAACAACTACAAAGGCCTAGGGGGAAAACACACATATCTTTGTAATCGGGCGAGTTTCTACTTTCAGGTGCAACAGGAATTTCTCGAGTTCGTCAATCCGTTCGCGAGATATGGGAGTTTGAAGTTAAGGAATGGTTGAGAAACCATCACAATTTTCGCAAGTCTGATACTTGAAATCAATAACTACTATGGCCTAGGGGAAATATACACATGCCGTTGTAATCGGGCGAGTTTCTACTTTCAGATGCAACAGGAATTTCTCGAGTTCGTCATTCCGTTCGCGAGATATGGGAGTTTGAAGTTAAGGAATGGTTGAGAAACCATCAAAATTTTCGCAAGTCTGATACTCGAAACCAACAACTACAAATGCCTAGGGGAAAAATACACATACCATTGTAATCGGGCGATATTCTACTTTCACATGCAACAGGAATTTCTGGAGTTCGTCAATGCGTTCGCGAGGTATGGCAGTTTGAAGTTAAGGAATGTTTGAGAAATCATCAAAATTTTCGCAAGTCTGATACTCGAAACCAATAACTACAAAGGCCTAGGGGAAAGATACACATACCGTTGAAATCGGGCGACTTTCTACTTTCACATGCAACAGGAATTTCTCGAGTTCGTCAATCCGTTCGCGAGATATAGGAGTTTTAAGTTAAGGAATGGTTGAGAAATCATCAAAATTTTCGCAAGTCTGATACTCGAATCCAATAACTACAATGGCCTAGGGGAAAAATACACATACCGTTGTAATCGGGCGAGTTTCTACTTTCAGATGCAACAGGAATTTCTCGAGTTCGTCATTCCGTTCGCGAGATATGGGAGTTTGAAGTTAAGGAATGCATGAGAAACCATCAAAATTTTCGTTGGTCTGATACTCGAAACCAACAACTACTATGGCCTAGGGCAAAAATACACATGCCGTTGTAATCGGGCGAGTTTCTGCTTTCAGATGCAATAGGAAATTCTCGAGTTCGTCAATCCGTTCGCGTGATATGGAAGTTTGAAGCTAAGGAATGCATGAGAAACCATCAAAATTTTCGCAAGTCTGATACTCGAAACCAATAACTACAAAGGCCTAGGGGAAAGATACACATACCGTTGAAATCGGGCGACTTTCTACTTTCACATGCAACAGGAATTTCTCGAGTTCGTCAATCCGTTCGCGAGATATGGGAGTTTTAAGTTAAGGAATGGTTGAGAAATCATCAAAATTTTCGCAAGTCTGATACTCGAATCCAATAACTACAATGGCCTAGGGGAAAAATACACATACCGTTGTAATCGGGCGAGTTTCTACTTTCAGATGCAACAGGAATTTCTCGAGTTCGTCAATCCGTTCGCGGGATATGGGAATTTGAAGGTAAGGAATGGTTGAGAAATCATCAAAATTTTCGCAAGTCTAATACTCGAAACCAACAACTACAAAGGCCTAGGGGGAAAACACACATATCTTTGTAATCGGGCGAGTTTCTACTTTCGGGTGCAACAGGAATTTCTCGAGTTCGTCAATCCGTTCGCGAGATATGGGAGTTTGAAGTTAAGGAATGGTTGAGAAACCATCACAATTTTCGCAAGTCTGATACTTGAAATCAATAACTACTATGGCCTAGGGGAAATATACACATGCCGTTGTAATCGGGCGAGTTTCTACTTTCAGATGCAACAGGAATTTCTCGAGTTCGTCATTCCGTTCGCGAGATATGGGAGTTTGAAGTTAAGGAATGGTTGAGAAACCATCAAAATTTTCGCAAGTCTGATACTCGAAACCAACAACTACAAATGCCTAGGGGAAAAATACACATACCATTGTAATCGGGCGAGATTCTACTTTCACATGCAACAGGAATTTCTCGAGTTCGTCCATCCCTTCGCGAGATATGGGAGTTTGAAGTTAAGGAATGGTTGAGAAACCATCAAAATTTTCGCAAGTCTGATACTCGGAACCAATAACTACAAATGCCTAGGGGAAAAATACACATACCATTGTAATCGGGCGAGTTTCTGCTGTCAGATGCAATAGGAAATTCTAGAGTTCGTCAATCCGTTCGCGAGATATGGAAGTTTGAAGTTAAGGAATGCATGAGAAACCATCAAAATTTTCGCAAGTCTGATACTCGAAATCAATAACTTCAAAGGCCTAGGGGAAAAATACACATACCGTTGTAATCGGGCGAGTTTCTGCTGTCAGATGCAATAGGAAATTCTAGAGTTCGTCAATCCGTTCGCGAGATATGGAAGTTTGAAGTTAAGGAATGCATGAGAAACCATCAAAATTTTCGCAAGTCTGATACTCGAAATCAATAACTTCAAAGGCCTAGGGGAAAAATACACATACCGTTGTAATCGGGCGAATTTCTACTTTCACATGCAACAGGAATTTCTTGAGTTCGTCAATCCGTTCGCGGGATATGGGAATTTGAAGTTAAGGAATGGTTGAGAAATCATCAAAATTTTCGCAAGTCTAATACTCGAAACCAACAACTACAAAGGCCTAGGGGGAAAACACACATATCTTTGTAATCGGGCGAGTTTCTACTTTCAGGTGCAACAGGAATTTCTCGAGTTCGTCAATCCGTTCGCGAGATATGGGAGTTTGAAGTTAAGGAATGGTTGAGAAACCATCACAATTTTCGCAAGTCTGATACTTGAAATCAATAACTACTATGGCCTAGGGGAAATATACACATGCCGTTGTAATCGGGCGAGTTTCTACTTTCAGATGCAACAGGAATTTCTCGAGTTCGTCATTCCGTTCGCGAGATATGGGAGTTTGAAGTTAAGGAATGGTTGAGAAACCATCAAAATTTTCGCAAGTCTGATACTCGAAACCAACAACTACAAATGCCTAGGGGAAAAATACACATACCATTGTAATCGGGCGAGATTCTACTTTCACATGCAACAGGAATTTCTGGAGTTCGTCAATGCGTTCGCGAGGTATGGCAGTTTGAAGTTAAGGAATGTTTGAGAAATCATCAAAATTTTCGCAAGTCTGATACTCGAAACCAATAACTACAAAGGCCTAGGGGAAAGATACACATACCGTTGAAATCGGGCGACTTTCTACTTTCACATGCAACAGGAATTTCTCGAGTTCGTCAATCCGTTCGCGAGATATGGGAGTTTTAAGTTAAGGAATGGTTGAGAAATCATCAAAATTTTCGCAAGTCTGATACTCGAATCCAATAACTACAATGGCCTAGGGGAAAAATACACATACCGTTGTAATCGGGCGAGTTTCTACTTTCAGATGCAACAGGAATTTCTCGAGTTCGTCATTCCGTTCGCGAGATATGGGAGTTTGAAGTTAAGGAATGCATGAGAAACCATCAAAATTTTCGCTGGTCTGATACTCGAAACCAACAACTACTATGGCCTAGGGCAAAAATACACATGCCGTTGTAATCGGGCGAGTTTCTGCTTTCAGATGCAATAGGAAATTCTCGAGTTCGTCAATCCGTTCGCGTGATATGGAAGTTTGAAGCTAAGGAATGCATGAGAAACCATCAAAATTTTCGCAAGTCTGATAGTCGAAACCAATAACTACAAAGGCCTAGGGGAAAGATACACATGCCGTTGTAATCGGGCGAGTTTCTACTTTCAGATGCAACAGGAATTTCTCGAGTTCGTCATTCCGTTCGCGAGATATGGGAGTTTGAAGTTAAGGAATGGTTGAGAAACCATCAAAATTTTCGCAAGTCTGATACTCGAAACCAACAACTACAAATGCCTAGGGGAAAAATACACATACCATTGTAATCGGGCGAGATTCTACTTTCACATGCAACAGGAATTTCTCGAGTTCGTCAATCCGTTCGCGAGATATGGGAGTTTTAAGTTAAGGAATGATTGACAAATCATCAAAATTTTCGCAAGTCTGATACTCGAAATCAATAACTTCAAAGGCCTAGGGGAAAAATACACATACCGTTGTAATCGGGCGAATTTCTACTTTCACATGCAACAGGAATTTCTCGAGTTCGTCAATCCGTTCGCGGGATATGGGAATTTGGAGTTAAGGAATGGTTGAGAAATCATCAAAATTTTCACAAGTCTAATACTCGAAACCAACAACTACAAAGGCCTAGGGGGAAAACACACATATCTTTGTAATCGGGCGAGTTTCTACTTTCAGGTGCAACAGGAATTTCTCGAGTCCGTCAATCCGTTCGCGAGATATGGGAGTTTGAAGTTAAGGAATGGTTGAGAAACCATCAAAATTTTCGCAAGTCTGATACTCGGAACCAATAACTACAAATGCCTAGGGGAAAAATACACATACCATTGTAATCGGGCGAGTTTCTGCTGTCAGATGCAATAGGAAATTCTAGAGTTCGTCAATCCGTTCGCGAGATATGGAAGTTTGAAGTTAAGGAATGCATGAGAAACCATCAAAATTTTCGCAAGTCTGATACTCGAAATCAATAACTTCAAAGGCCTAGGGGAAAAATACACATACCGTTGTAATCGGGCGAATTTCTACTTTCACATGCAACAGGAATTTCTCGAGTTCGTCAATCCGTTCGCGGGATATGGGAATTTGAAGTTAAGGAATGGTTGAGAAATCATCAAAATTTTCGCAAGTCTAATACTCGAAACCAACAACTACAAAGGCCTAGGGGGGAAACACACATATCTTTGTAATCGGGCGAGTTTCTACTTTCGGGTGCAACAGGAATTTCTCGAGTTCGTCAATCCGTTCGCGAGATATGGGAGTTTGAAGTTAAGGAATGGTTGAGAAACCATCACAATTTTCGCAAGTCTGATACTTGAAATCAATAACTACTATGGCCTAGGGGAAATATACACATGCCGTTGTAATCGGGCGAGTTTCTACTTTCAGATGCAACAGGAATTTCTCGAGTTCGTCATTCCGTTCGCGAGATATGGGAGTTTGAAGTTAAGGAATGCTTGAGAAACCATCAAAATTTTCGCAAGTCTGATACTCGAAACCAACAACTACAAATGCCTAGGGGAAAAATACACATACCATTGTAATCGGGCGAGATTCTACTTTCACATGCAACAGGAATTTCTCGAGTTCGTCAATCCGTTCGCGAGATATGGGAGTTTTAAGTTAAGGAATGATTGAGAAATCATCAAAATTTTCGCAAGTCTGATACTCGAAACCAATAACTACAATGGCCTAGGGGAAAAATACACATGCCGTTGTAATCGGGCGAGTTTTTACTTTCAGATGCAATAGGAATTTCTCGAGTTCGTCAATCCGTGCGCGAGATATGGGAGTTTGAAGTTAAGGAATGGTTGAGAAACCATCAAAATTTTCGCAAGTCTGATACTCGAAATCAACAACTACAAATGCCTAGGGTAAAAATACACATACCATTGTAATCGGGCGAGATTCTACTTTCACATGCAACAGGAATTTCTCGAGTTCGTCAATCCGTTCGCGGGATATGGGAGTTTGAAGTTAAGGAATGGTTGAGAAACCATCAAAATTTTCGCAAGTCTGATACTCGAAACCAATAACTTCAAAGGCCTAGGGGAAAAATACACATACCGTTGTAATCGGGCGGGTTTCTGCTGTCAGATGCAGTAGGAAATTCTCGAGTTCGTCAATCCGTTCGCGAGATACGGAAGTTTGAAGTTAAGGAATGCATGAGAAACCATCAAAATTTTCGCTGGTCTGATACTCGAAACCAACAACTACAATGGCCTAGGGCAAAAATACACATGCCGTTGTAATCGGGCGAGTTTCTGCATTCAGATGCAATAGGAAATTCTCGAGTTTGTCAATCCGTTGGCGAGATATGGAAGTTTGAAGTTAAGGAATGCTTGAGAAACCATCAAAATTTTCGCTGATCTGATACTCGAAACCAACAACTGGAATGGCCTAGGGGAAAAGTACACATACCGTTGTAATCGGCCGAGTTTCTGCTTTCAGATGCAATAGGAAGTTCTGGAGTTCGTCAATCCGTTCCCGAGATATGGAAGTGCGAAAATAAGGAATGGTTGAGAAACCATCAAAATTTTCGCAAGTCTGATACTCGAAACCAATAACTTCAAAGGCCTAGAGGAAAAATACACATACCGTTGTAATCGGGCGACTTTCTACTTTCACATGCAACAGGAATTTCTCGAGTTCGTCAATCCGTTCGCGTGATATGGGAGTTTGAAGTTAAGGAATGGCTGAGAAACCATCAAAATTTTCGCAAGTCTGATACTCGAAACCAATAACCACAAATGCATAGGGGAAAAATACACATACCATTGTAATCGGGCGAGATTCTACTTTCACATGCAACAGGAATTTCTCGAGTTCGTCAATGCGTTCGCGAGATATGGCAGTTTGACGTTAAGGAATGGTTGAGAAATCATCAAAATTTTCGCAACTCTGATACTCGAATCCAATAACAACTATGGCCTAAGGCAAAAATACACATACCGTTGTAATCGGGCGAGTTTCTGCTTTCAGATGCAATAGGAAATTCTCGAGTTCGTCAATCCGTTCGCGAGATATGGGAGTTTGAAGTTAAGGAATGGTTGAGAAACCATCAAAATTTTCGCAAGTCTGATACTCGGAACCAGTAACTACAAATGCCTAGGGTAAAAATACACATACCATTGTAATCGGGCGGGTTTCTGCTGTCAGATGCAATAGGAAATTCTCGAGTTCGTCAATCCGTTCGCGAGATATGGAAGTTTGAAGTTAAGGAATGCATGAGAAACCATCAAAATTTTCGCTGGTCTGATACTCGAAACCAACAACTACTATGGCCTAGGGCAAAAATACACATGCCGTTGTAATCGGGCGAGTTTCTGCATTCAGATGCAATAGGAAATTCTCGAGTTTGTCAATCCGTTGGCGAGATATGGAAGTTTGAAGTTAAGGAATGGTTGAGGAACCATCAAAATTTTCGCAATTCTGATGCTAGAAACGAGTAACTCGAATGACCTAGGGGAAAAGTACACACACCATTGTAATCGGGCAAGTTTCTACTTTCACAGACGACAGGAACTTCTCGAGTTCGTCAATCCGTTCGCGAGATATGGGAGTTTTAAGTTAAGGAATGATTGAGAAATCATCAAAATTTTCGCAAGTCTGATACTCGAAACCAATAACTACAATGGCCTAGGGGAAAAATACACATGCCGTTGTAATCGGGCGAGTTTTTACTTTCAGATGCAATAGGAATTTCTCGAGTTCGTCAATCCGTGCGCGAGATATGGGAGTTTGACGTTAAGGAATGGTTGAGAAATCATCAAAATTTTCGCAACTCTGATACTCGAATCCAATAACAACTATGGCCTAAGGCAAAAATACACATACCGTTGTAATCGGGCGAGTTTCTGCTTTCAGATGCAATAGGAAATTCTCGAGTTCGTCAATCCGTTCGCGAGATATGGGAGTTTGAAGTTAAGGAATGGTTGAGAAACCATCAAAATTTTCGCAAGTCTGATACTCGGAACCAGTAACTACAAATGCCTAGGGTAAAAATACACATACCATTGTAATCGGGCGGGTTTCTGCTGTCAGATGCAATAGGAAATTCTCGAGTTCGTCAATCCGTTCGCGAGATATGGAAGTTTGAAGTTAAGGAATGCATGAGAAACCATCAAAATTTTCGCTGGTCTGATACTCGAAACCAACAACTACTATGGCCTAGGGCAAAAATACACATGCCGTTGTAATCGGGCGAGTTTCTGCATTCAGATGCAATAGGAAATTCTCGAGTTTGTCAATCCGTTGGCGAGATATGGAAGTTTGAAGTTAAGGAATGGTTGAGGAACCATCAAAATTTTCGCAATTCTGATGCTAGAAACGAGTAACTCGAATGACCTAGGGGAAAAGTACACACACCATTGTAATCGGGCAAGTTTCTACTTTCACAGACGACAGGAACTTCTCGAGTTCGTCAATCAGTTCGCGATATATGGGAGTTTGAAGTTAAGGAATGGTAGAGAAACCATCAAAATTTTCGCAATTCTGATGCTAGAAAAGAATAACTGAAATGACCTAGGGGAAAAGTACACACACCATTGTAATCGGGCGACTTTCTACTTTCACATGCAACAGGAATTTCTCGAGTTCGTCAATCCGTTCGCGGGATATGGGAATTTGAAGTTAAGGAATGGTTGAGAAATCATCAAAATTTTCGCAAGTCTAATACTCGAAACCAACAACTACAAAGGCCTAGGGGGAAAACACACATATCTTTGTAATCGGGCGAGTTTCTACTTTCAGGTGCAACAGGAATTTCTCGAGTTCGTCAATCCGTTCGCGAGATATGGGAGTTTGAAGTTAAGGAATGGTTGAGAAACCATCACAATTTTCGCAAGTCTGATACTCGAATCCAATAACTACAATGGCCTAGGGGAAAAATACACATACCGTTGTAATCGGGCGAGTTTCTACTTTCAGATGCAACAGGAATTTCTCGAGTTCGTCATTCCGTTCGCGAGATATGGGAGTTTGAAGTTAAGGAATGCATGAGAAACCATCAAAATTTTCGCTGGTCTGATACTCGAAACCAACAACTACTATGGCCTAGGGCAAAAATACACATGCCGTTGTAATCGGGCGAGTTTCTGCTTTCAGATGCAATATGAAATTCTCGAGTTCGTCAATCCGTTCGCGTGATATGGAAGTTTGAAGCTAAGGAATGCATGAGAAACCATCAAAATTTTCGCAAGTCTGATAGTCGAAACCAATAACTACAAAGGCCTAGGGGAAAGATACACATGCCGTTGTAATCGGGCGAGTTTCTACTTTCAGATGCAACAGGAATTTCTCGAGTTCGTCATTCCGTTCGCGAGATATGGGAGTTTGAAGTTAAGGAATGGTTGAGAAACCATCAAAATTTTCGCAAGTCTGATACTCGAAACCAACAACTACAAATGCCTAGGGGAAAAATACACATACCATTGTAATCGGGCGAGATTCTACTTTCACATGCAACAGGAATTTCTCGAGTTCGTCAATCCGTTCGCGAGATATGGGAGTTTTAAGTTAAGGAATGATTGACAAATCATCAAAATTTTCGCAAGTCTGATACTCGAAATCAATAACTTCAAAGGCCTAGGGGAAAAATACACATACCGTTGTAATCGGGCGAATTTCTACTTTCACATGCAACAGGAATTTCTCGAGTTCGTCAATCCGTTCGCGGGATATGGGAATTTGGAGTTAAGGAATGGTTGAGAAATCATCAAAATTTTCACAAGTCTAATACTCGAAACCAACAACTACAAAGGCCTAGGGGGAAAACACACATATCTTTGTAATCGGGCGAGTTTCTACTTTCAGGTGCAACAGGAATTTCTCGAGTCCGTCAATCCGTTCGCGAGATATGGGAGTTTGAAGTTAAGGAATGGTTGAGAAACCATCAAAATTTTCGCAAGTCTGATACTCGGAACCAATAACTACAAATGCCTAGGGGAAAAATACACATACCATTGTAATCGGGCGAGTTTCTGCTGTCAGATGCAATAGGAAATTCTAGAGTTCGTCAATCCGTTCGCGAGATATGGAAGTTTGAAGTTAAGGAATGCATGAGAAACCATCAAAATTTTCGCAAGTCTGATACTCGAAATCAATAACTTCAAAGGCCTAGGGGAAAAATACACATACCGTTGTAATCGGGCGAATTTCTACTTTCACATGCAACAGGAATTTCTCGAGTTCGTCAATCCGTTCGCGGGATATGGGAATTTGAAGTTAAGGAATGGTTGAGAAATCATCAAAATTTTCGCAAGTCTAATACTCGAAACCAACAACTACAAAGGCCTAGGGGGGAAACACACATATCTTTGTAATCGGGCGAGTTTCTACTTTCGGGTGCAACAGGAATTTCTCGAGTTCGTCAATCCGTTCGCGAGATATGGGAGTTTGAAGTTAAGGAATGGTTGAGAAACCATCACAATTTTCGCAAGTCTGATACTTGAAATCAATAACTACTATGGCCTAGGGGAAATATACACATGCCGTTGTAATCGGGCGAGTTTCTACTTTCAGATGCAACAGGAATTTCTCGAGTTCGTCATTCCGTTCGCGAGATATGGGAGTTTGAAGTTAAGGAATGCTTGAGAAACCATCAAAATTTTCGCAAGTCTGATACTCGAAACCAACAACTACAAATGCCTAGGGGAAAAATACACATACCATTGTAATCGGGCGAGATTCTACTTTCACATGCAACAGGAATTTCTCGAGTTCGTCAATCCGTTCGCGAGATATGGGAGTTTTAAGTTAAGGAATGATTGAGAAATCATCAAAATTTTCGCAAGTCTGATACTCGAAACCAATAACTACAATGGCCTAGGGGAAAAATACACATGCCGTTGTAATCGGGCGAGTTTTTACTTTCAGATGCAATAGGAATTTCTCGAGTTCGTCAATCCGTGCGCGAGATATGGGAGTTTGAAGTTAAGGAATGGTTGAGAAACCATCAAAATTTTCGCAAGTCTGATACTCGAAATCAACAACTACAAATGCCTAGGGTAAAAATACACATACCATTGTAATCGGGCGAGATTCTACTTTCACATGCAACAGGAATTTCTCGAGTTCGTCAATCCGTTCGCGGGATATGGGAGTTTGAAGTTAAGGAATGGTTGAGAAACCATCAAAATTTTCGCAAGTCTGATACTCGAAACCAATAACTTCAAAGGCCTAGGGGAAAAATACACATACCGTTGTAATCGGGCGGGTTTCTGCTGTCAGATGCAGTAGGAAATTCTCGAGTTCGTCAATCCGTTCGCGAGATACGGAAGTTTGAAGTTAAGGAATGCATGAGAAACCATCAAAATTTTCGCTGGTCTGATACTCGAAACCAACAACTACAATGGCCTAGGGCAAAAATACACATGCCGTTGTAATCGGGCGAGTTTCTGCATTCAGATGCAATAGGAAATTCTCGAGTTTGTCAATCCGTTGGCGAGATATGGAAGTTTGAAGTTAAGGAATGCTTGAGAAACCATCAAAATTTTCGCTGATCTGATACTCGAAACCAACAACTGGAATGGCCTAGGGGAAAAGTACACATACCGTTGTAATCGGCCGAGTTTCTGCTTTCAGATGCAATAGGAAGTTCTGGAGTTCGTCAATCCGTTCCCGAGATATGGAAGTGCGAAAATAAGGAATGGTTGAGAAACCATCAAAATTTTCGCAAGTCTGATACTCGAAACCAATAACTTCAAAGGCCTAGAGGAAAAATACACATACCGTTGTAATCGGGCGACTTTCTACTTTCACATGCAACAGGAATTTCTCGAGTTCGTCAATCCGTTCGCGTGATATGGGAGTTTGAAGTTAAGGAATGGCTGAGAAACCATCAAAATTTTCGCAAGTCTGATACTCGAAACCAATAACCACAAATGCATAGGGGAAAAATACACATACCATTGTAATCGGGCGAGATTCTACTTTCACATGCAACAGGAATTTCTCGAGTTCGTCAATGCGTTCGCGAGATATGGCAGTTTGACGTTAAGGAATGGTTGAGAAATCATCAAAATTTTCGCAACTCTGATACTCGAATCCAATAACAACTATGGCCTAAGGCAAAAATACACATACCGTTGTAATCGGGCGAGTTTCTGCTTTCAGATGCAATAGGAAATTCTCGAGTTCGTCAATCCGTTCGCGAGATATGGGAGTTTGAAGTTAAGGAATGGTTGAGAAACCATCAAAATTTTCGCAAGTCTGATACTCGGAACCAGTAACTACAAATGCCTAGGGTAAAAATACACATACCATTGTAATCGGGCGGGTTTCTGCTGTCAGATGCAATAGGAAATTCTCGAGTTCGTCAATCCGTTCGCGAGATATGGAAGTTTGAAGTTAAGGAATGCATGAGAAACCATCAAAATTTTCGCTGGTCTGATACTCGAAACCAACAACTACTATGGCCTAGGGCAAAAATACACATACCGTTGTAATCGGGCGAGTTTCTGCATTCAGATGCAATAGGACATTCTCGAGTTTGTCAATCCGTTCGCGAGATATGGAAGTTTGAAGTTAAGGAATGCTTGAGAAACCATCAAAATTTTCGCAAGTCTGATACTCGAATCCAATAACTATTATGGCCTAGGGCAAAAATACACATACCGTTGTAATCGTGCGAGTTTCTGCTGTCAGATGCAATAGGAAATTTTCGAGTTCGTCAATCCGTTCGCGAGATATGGAAGTTTGAAGTTAAGGAATGCATGAGAAACCATCAAAATTTTCGCTGGTCTGATACTCGAAACCAACAACTACTATGGCCTAGGGCAAAAATACACATACCGTTGTAATCGGGCGAGTTTCTGCATTCAGATGCAATAGGACATTCTCGAGTTTGTCAATCCGTTCGCGAGATATGGAAGTTTGAAGTTAAGGAATGCTTGAGAAACCATCAAAATTTTCGCAAGTCTGATACTCGAAACCAACAACCACAAACGCCTAGGGGGAAAACACACATATCTTTGTCATCGGGCGAGTTTCTGCATTCAGATGCAATAGGAAATTCTCGAGTTCGTCAATCCGTTCGCGAGATATGAAAGTGTGAAAATAAGGAATGGTTGAGAAACCATCAAAATTTTCGCAAGTCTGATACTCGGAACCAATAACTTCAAAGGCCTAGGGGGAAAACACACATATCTTTGTAATCGGGCGAGTTTCTACTTTCAGATGCAACAGGAATTTCTCGAGTTCGTCAATCCGTTCGCGGGATATGGCAGTTTGAAGTTAAGGAATGGTTGAGAAATCATCAAAATTTTCGCAAGTCTAATACTCGAAACCAACAACTACAAAGGCCTAGGGGGAAAACACACATATCTTTGTAATCGGGCGAGTTTCTACTTTCAGGTGCAACAGGAATTTCTGGAGTTCGTCAATCCGTTCGCGAGATATGGGAGTTTGAAGTTAAGGAATGGTTGAGAAATCATCAAAATTTTCGCATGTCTGATACTCGAATCCAATAACTACTATGGCCTAGGGCAAAAATACACATACCGTTGTAATCGGGCTAGTCTCAACTTTCAGATGCAACAGGAATTTCTCGAGTTCGTCAATCCGTTCGCGAGATGTGGGAGTTTGAAGTTAAGGAATGGTTGAGAAACCATCAAAATTATCGCAAGTCTGATACTCGAAACCTACAACTTGAATGGCCTAGCGGAAAAATACACATACCGTTGTAATCGGGCGAGTTTCTACGTTCACATGCAACAGGAAATTCTCGAGTTCGTCAATCCGTTCTCGAGATATGGAAGTTTGAAGTTAAGGAATGATTGAGGAACCATCAAAATTTTCGCAAGTCTGATTTTCGAAACCAATAACTGGAGTGGCCTTGGGGAAAAGTACACACACCATTGTAATCTGGCGGGTTTCTACTTTCAGGTGCAACAGGAATTTCTCGAGTTCTTCAATCCGTTCGCGAGAAATGGGAGTTTGAAGTTAAGGAAAGGTTGAGAAACCATTAAAATTTTCGCAAGTCTGATACTCGAAACCAATAACTACTATGGCCTAGGGCAAAAATGCATATACCGTTGTAACCGGGCGAGTTTCTGCTTTCAGATGCAATAGGAATTTCTCGAGTTCGTCAATCCGTTCGCGAGATATGGGAGTTTGAAGTTAAGGAATGGCTGAGAAATCATCAAAATTTTCGCAAATCTGATACTCGAATCCAATAACTACTATGGCCTAGGTCAAAAATACACATACCGTTGTAATCGGGCGAGTTTCTGCTTTCAGATGCAATAGGAAATTCTCGAGGTCGTCAATCCGTTCGCGGGATATGGGAGTTTGAAGTTAAGGAATGGTTGAGAAACCATCAAAATTTTCGCAAGTCTGATACTCGAAACCAATAACCACAAATGCCTAGGGGAAAAATACACATACCATTGTAATCGGGCGAGATTCTACTTTCACATGCAACAGGAATTTCTCGAGTTCGTCAGTGCTTTCGCGAGATATGGCAGTTTGAAGTTAAGGAATGGTTGAGAAATCATCAAAATTTTCGCAAGTCTAATACTCGAAACCAACAACTACAAAGGCCTAGGGGGAAAACACACATATCTTTGTAATCGGGCGAGTTTCTACTTTCAGGTGCAACAGGAATTTCTGGAGTTCGTCAATCCGTTCGCGAGATATGGGAGTTTGAAGTTAAGGAATGGTTGAGAAATCATCAAAATTTTCGCATGTCTGATACTCGAATCCAATAACTACTATGGCCTAGGGCAAAAATACACATACCGTTGTAATCGGGCTAGTCTCAACTTTCAGATGCAACAGGAATTTCTCGAGTTCGTCAATCCGTTCGCGAGATGTGGGAGTTTGAAGTTAAGGAATGGTTGAGAAACCATCAAAATTATCGCAAGTCTGATACTCGAAACCTACAACTTGAATGGCCTAGCGGAAAAATACACATACCGTTGTAATCGGGCGAGTTTCTACGTTCACATGCAACAGGAAATTCTCGAGTTCGTCAATCCGTTCGCGAGATATGGAAGTTTGAAGTTAAGGAATGATTGAGGAACCATCAAAATTTTCGCAAGTCTGATTTTCGAAACCAATAACTGGAGTGGCCTTGGGGAAAAGTACACACACCATTGTAATCTGGCGGGTTTCTACTTTCAGGTGCAATAGGAATTTCTCGAGTTCGTCATTCCGTTCGCGAGATATGGGAGTTTGAAGTTAAGGAAAGGTTGAGAAACCACCACAATTTTCGCAAGTCTGATACTCGAAACCAATAACTACCATGACCTAGGCGAAAAATGCACATACAATTGTAATCGGGCGAGTTTCTACTTTCAGATGCAACAGGAATTTCTCGATCTCGTCAATCCGTTCGCGAGATATGGGAGTTTGAAGTTAAGGAATGGTTGAGAAACCATCAAAATTTTCGCAAGTCTGATACTCGAAACCAATAACTGGAACGGCCTAGGGGAGAAGTACACACACCATTGTAATCGGGCAAGTTTCTACTTTCAAATGCAACAGGAATTTCTCGAGCTCGTCAATCCGTTCGCGAGATATGGGACTTTGAAGTTAAGGAATGGTTGAGAAACCATCAAAATTTTCGCAAGTCTGGTACTCGAAACCAATAACTGGAACGGCCTAGGGGAAAAGTACACACACCAATGTAATCGGGGAAGTTTCTACTTTCAGAAGCGACAGGAAATTCTCGAGTCCGCCAATGCGTTCGCGAGATATGGGAGTTTGAAGTTAAGGAATGGCTGAGAAATCATCAAAATTTTCGCAAGTCTGATACTCGAATCCAATAACTATTATGGCCTAGGGCAAAAATACACATACCGTTGTAATCGTGCGAGTTTCTGCTGTCAGATGCAATAGGAAATTTTCGAGTTCGTCAATCCGTTCGCGAGATATGGAAGTTTGAAGTTAAGGAATGCATGAGAAACCATCAAAATTTTCGCTGGTCTGATACTCGAAACCAACAACTACTATGGCCTAGGGCAAAAATACACATACCGTTGTAATCGGGCGAGTTTCTGCATTCAGATGCAATAGGAAATTCTCGAGTTTGTCAATCCGTTCGCGAGATATGGAAGTTTGAAGTTAAGGAATGCTTGAGAAACCATCAAAATTTTCGCAAGTCTGATACTCGAAACCAACAACCACAAACGCCTAGGGGGAAAACACACATATCTTTGTCATCGGGCGAGTTTCTGCATTCAGATGCAATAGGAAATTCTCGAGTTCGTCAATCCGTTCGCGAGATATGAAAGTGTGAAAATAAGGAATGGTTGAGAAACCATCAAAATTTTCGCAAGTCTGATACTCGGAACCAATAACTTCAAAGGCCTAGGGGGAAAACACACATATCTTTGTAATCGGGCGAGTTTCTACTTTCAGATGCAACAGGAATTTCTCGAGTTCGTCAATCCGTTCGCGGGATATGGGAGTTTGAAGTTAAGGAATGGTTGAGAAACCATCAAAATTTTCGCTGGTCTGATACTGGAAACCAATAACTGGAATGACCTAGGGGAAAAGTACACGTACCATTGTAATCGGTCGAGTTTCTACTTTCAGATGCAACAGGAATTTCTCGAGTTCGTCAATCCGTTCGCGAGAAATGGGAGTTTGATGTTAAGGAATGGTTGAGAAACCATCAAAATTTTCGCAAGTCTGATACTCGAAACCAATAACTACAATGGCCTAGGGGAAAAATACACATACCGTTGTAATCGGGCGAGTTTCTGCATTCAGATGCAATAGGAAAATCTCGAGTTTTTCAATCCGTTGGCGAGATATGGAAGTTTGAAGTTAAGGAATGCTTGAGAAACCATCAAAATTTTCGCTGATCTGATACTCGAAACCAACAACTGGAATGGCCTGGGGGAAAAGTACACACACCGTTGTAATCGGCCGAGTTTCTGCTTTCAGATGCAATACGAAGTTCTGGAGTTCGTCAATCCGTTCCCGAGATATGGAAGTGCGAAAATAAGAAATGGTTGAGAAACCATCAAAATTTTCGCAAGTCTGATACTCGAAACCAATAACTTCAAAGGCCTAGTGGAAAAATACACATACCGTTGTAATCGGGCGACTTTGTACTTTCACATGCAACAGGAATTTCTCGAGTTCGTCAATCCTTTCGCGGGATATGGCAGTTTGAAGTTAAGGAATGGTTGAGAAATCATCAAAATTTTCGCAAGTCTAATACTCGAAACCAACAACTACAAAGGCCTAGGGGGAAAACACACATATCTTTGTAATCGGGCGAGTTTCTACTTTCAGGTGCAACAGGAATTTCTGGAGTTCGTCAATCCGTTCGCGAGATATGGGAGTTTGAAGTTAAGGAATGGTTGAGAAATCATCAAAATTTTCGCATGTCTGATACTCGAATCCAATAACTACTATGGCCTAGGGCAAAAATACACATACCGTTGTAATCGGGCTAGTCTCAACTTTCAGATGCAACAGGAATTTCTCGAGTTCGTCAATCCGTTCGCGAGATGTGGGAGTTTGAAGTTAAGGAATGGTTGAGAAACCATCAAAATTATCGCAAGTCTGATACTCGAAACCTACAACTTGAATGGCCTAGCGGAAAAATACACATACCGTTGTAATCGGGCGAGTTTCTACGTTCACATGCAACAGGAAATTCTCGAGTTCGTCAATCCGTTCGCGAGATATGGAAGTTTGAAGTTAAGGAATGATTGAGGAACCATCAAAATTTTCGCAAGTCTGATTTTCGAAACCAATAACTGGAGTGGCCTTGGGGAAAAGTACACACACCATTGTAATCTGGCGGGTTTCTACTTTCAGGTGCAACAGGAATTTCTCGAGTTCTTCAATCCGTTCGCGAGAAATGGGAGTTTGAAGTTAAGGAAAGGTTGAGAAACCATTAAAATTTTCGCAAGTCTGATACTCGAAACCAATAACTACTATGGCCTAGGGCAAAAATGCATATACCGTTGTAACCGGGCGAGTTTCTGCTTTCAGATGCAATAGGAATTTCTCGAGTTCGTCAATCCGTTCGCGAGATATGGGAGTTTGAAGTTAAGGAATGGCTGAGAAATCATCAAAATTTTCGCAAATCTGATACTCGAATCCAATAACTACTATGGCCTAGGTCAAAAATACACATACCGTTGTAATCGGGCGAGTTTCTGCTTTCAGATGCAATAGGAAATTCTCGAGGTCGTCAATCCGTTCGCGGGATATGGGAGTTTGAAGTTAAGGAATGGTTGAGAAACCATCAAAATTTTCGCAAGTCTGATACTCGAAACCAATAACCACAAATGCCTAGGGGAAAAATACACATACCATTGTAATCGGGCGAGATTCTACTTTCACATGCAACAGGAATTTCTCGAGTTCGTCAGTGCTTTCGCGAGATATGGTAGTTTGAAGTTAAGGAATGGTTGAGAAATCATCAAAATTTTCGCAAGTCTAATACTCGAAACCAACAACTACAAAGGCCTAGGGGGAAAACACACATATCTTTGTAATCGGGCGAGTTTCTACTTTCAGGTGCAACAGGAATTTCTGGAGTTCGTCAATCCGTTCGCGAGATATGGGAGTTTGAAGTTAAGGAATGGTTGAGAAATCATCAAAATTTTCGCATGTCTGATACTCGAATCCAATAACTACTATGGCCTAGGGCAAAAATACACATACCGTTGTAATCGGGCTAGTCTCAACTTTCAGATGCAACAGGAATTTCTCGAGTTCGTCAATCCGTTCGCGAGATGTGGGAGTTTGAAGTTAAGGAATGGTTGAGAAACCATCAAAATTATCGCAAGTCTGATACTCGAAACCTACAACTTGAATGGCCTAGCGGAAAAATACACATACCGTTGTAATCGGGCGAGTTTCTACGTTCACATGCAACAGGAAATTCTCGAGTTCGTCAATCCGTTCGCGAGATATGGAAGTTTGAAGTTAAGGAATGATTGAGGAACCATCAAAATTTTCGCAAGTCTGATACTCGAAACCAATAACTGTGGTGGCCTTGGGGAAAAGTACACACACCATTGTAATCTGGCGGGTTTATACTTTCAGGTGCAATAGGAATTTCTCGAGTTCGTCATTCCGTTCGCGAGATATGGGAGTTTGAAGTTAAGGAAAGGTTGAGAAACCACCACAATTTTCGCAAGTCTGATACTCGAAACCAATAACTACCATGACCTAGGCGAAAAATGCACATACAATTGTAATCGGGCGAGTTTCTACTTTCAGATGCAACAGGAATTTCTCGATCTCGTCAATCCGTTCGCGAGATATGGGAGTTTGAAGTTAAGGAATGGTTGAGAAACCATCAAAATTTTCGCAAGTCTGATACTCGAAACCAATAACTGGAACGGCCTAGGGGAGAAGTACACACACCATTGTAATCGGGCAAGTTTCTACTTTCAAATGCAACAGGAATTTCTCGAGCTCGTCAATCCGTTCGCGAGATATGGGACTTTGAAGTTAAGGAATGGTTGAGAAACCATCAAAATTTTCGCAAGTCTGGTACTCGAAACCAATAACTGGAACGGCCTAGGGGAAAAGTACACACACCAATGTAATCGGGGAAGTTTCTACTTTCAGAAGCGACAGGAAATTCTCGAGTCCGCCAATCCGTTCGCGAGGTATCGGAGTTTGAAGTTAAGGAATGGTTGAGAAACCATCTCAATTTTCGCAAGTCTGATACTCGAAACCGATAACTACTATGGCCTAGGGGAAAAATACACATACCTTTGTAATCGGGCGAGTTTCTACTTTCAGATGCAACAGGAATTTCTCAAGTTCGTCAATCCGTTCGTGAGATATGGGAGTTTGAAGTTAAGGAATGGTTGAGAGACCATCACAATTTTCGCAAGTGTGATACTCGAAACCAATAACTACTATGGCCTAGGGCAAAAATACACATACCTTTGTAACCGGGCGAGTTTATACTTTCAGATGCAACAGGAATTTCTCGAGTTCGTCAATCCGTTCGCGAGATATGGGAGTTTGAAGTTAAGGAATGGTTGAGAAACCATCAAAATTTTCGCAATTCTGATGCTAGAAATGAATAACTGGAATGACCTAGGGGAAAAGTACACACACCATTGTAATCGGTCGACTTTCTGCTTTCAGATGCAACAGGAAATAATCGAGTTCGTCAATCCGTTCGCGAGATATTGGAGTTTGAAGTTAAGGAATGGTTGAGAAACCATCACAATTTTCGCAAGTCTGATACTCGAAACCGATAACTACTATGACCTAGGGGAAAAATACACATACCTTTGTAATCGGGCGAGTTTTTACTTTCAGATGCAACAGGAATTTCTCGAGTTCGTCAATCCGTTCGCGAGATATGGGAGTTTGAAGTTAAGGAATGGTTGAGAGTCCATCACAATTTTCGCAAGTCTGATACTCGAAACCAATAACTACTATGGCCTGGGGGAAAAATACACATACCTTTGCAATCGGGCGAGTTTCTACTTTCAGATGCAACAGGAATTTCTCGAGTTCGTCAATCCGTTCGTGAGATATGGGAGTTTGAAGTTAAGGAATGGTTGAGAGACCATCACAATTTTCGCAAGTCTGATACTCGAAACCAATAACTACTATGGCCTAGGGCAAAAATACACATACCTTTGTAACCGGGCGAGTTTATACTTTCAGATGCAACAGGAATTTCTCGAGTTCGTCAATCCGTTCGCGAGATATGGGACTTTGAAGTTAAGGAATGGTTGAGAATCCATCAAAATTGCCGCAAGTCTGGTACTCGAAACCAATAACTGGAACGGCCTAGGGGAAAAGTACACACACCATTGTTATCGGGCAAGTTTCTACTTTCAAACGCAACAGGAATTTCTCTACTTCGTCAATCCGTTCTCGATATTTGGGAGTTTGAAGTTAATGAATGCTTGAGAAACCATCAAAATTTTCGCAAGTCTGATACTCGAAACCAATAACTACCATGACCTAGGCGAAAAATGCACATACAATTGTAATGGGGCGAGTTTCTACTTTCAGATGCAACAGGAATTTCTCGAGCTCGTCAATCCGTTCGCGACATATGGGAGTTTGAAGTTAAGGAATGGTTGAGAAACCATCAAAATTTTCGCAAGTCTGATACTCGAAACCAATAACTGGAACGGCCTAGGGGAGAAGTACACACACCATTGTTATCGGGCAAGTTTCTACTTTCAAATGCAACAGGAATTTCTCGAGCTCGTCAATCCGTTCGCGAGATATGGCACTTTGAAGTTAAGGAATGGTTGAGAAACCATCAAAATTTTCGCAAGTCTGGTACTTGAAACCAATAACTGGAACGGCCTAGGGGAAAAGTACACACAACAATGTAATCGGGCAAGTTTCTACTTTCAGAGGCGACAGGAACTTCTCGAGTTCGCCAATCCGTTCGCGAGGTATCGGAGTTTGAAGTTAAGGAATGGTTGAGAAACCATCACAAATTTCGCAAGTCTGATAATCGAAAACAATAACTACCATTGCCTAGGGGAAAAATGCACATACCTTTGTAATCGGGCGAGTTTCTACTTTCAGATGCAATAGGAATTTCTCGAATTCGTCAATCCGTTCGCGAGATATGGGAGTTTGAAGTTAAGGAATGGTTGAGAAACCACCAAAATTTGCGCAAGTCTGATACCCGAAACAAATAACTGGAACGGCCTAGGGCAAAAATACACATACCGTTGTAATCGGACGAGTCTCTGCTTTCAGATGCAACAGGAATTTCTCGAGTTCGTCAATTCGTTCGCGAGATATGGGAGCTTGAAATTAAGGAACGGTTGAGAAAACATCAAAATTTTCGCAAGTCTGATTTTCGAAACCAATAACTGGAGTGGCCTTGGGGAAAAGTACACACACCATTGTAATCTGGCGGGTTTCTACTTTCAGGTGCAACAGGAATTTCTCGAGTTCTTCAATCCGTTCGCGAGAAATGGGAGTTTGAAGTTAAGGAAAGGTTGAGAAACCATTAAAATTTTCGCAAGTCTGATACTCGAAACCAATAACTACTATGGCCTAGGGCAAAAATGCATATACCGTTGTAACCGGGCGAGTTTCTGCTTTCAGATGCAATAGGAATTTCTCGAGTTCGTCAATCCGTTCGCGAGATATGGGAGTTTGAAGTTAAGGAATGGCTGAGAAATCATCAAAATTTTCGCAAATCTGATACTCGAATCCAATAACTACTATGGCCTAGGTCAAAAATACACATACCGTTGTAATCGGGCGAGTTTCTGCTTTCAGATGCAATAGGAAATTCTCGAGGTCGTCAATCCGTTCGCGGGATATGGGAGTTTGAAGTTAAGGAATGGTTGAGAAACCATCAAAATTTTCGCAAGTCTGATACTCGAAACCAATAACCACAAATGCCTAGGGGAAAAATACACATACCATTGTAATCGGGCGAGATTCTACTTTCACATGCAACAGGAATTTCTCGAGTTCGTCAGTGCTTTCGCGAGATATGGCAGTTTGAAGTTAAGGAATGGTTGAGAAATCATCAAAATTTTCGCAAGTCGAATACTCGAAACCAACAACTACAAAGGCCTAGGGGGAAAACACACATATCTTTGTAATCGGGCGAGTTTCTACTTTCAGGTGCAACAGGAATTTCTGGAGTTCGTCAATCCGTTCGCGAGATATGGGAGTTTGAAGTTAAGGAATGGTTGAGAAATCATCAAAATTTTCGCATGTCTGATACTCGAATCCAATAACTACCATGGCCTAGGGCAAAAATACACATACCGTTGTAATCGGGCTAGTCTCAACTTTCAGGTGCAACAGGAATTTCTCGAGTTCGTCAATCCGTTCGCGAGATGTGGGAGTTTGAAGTTAAGGAATGGTTGAGAAACCATCAAAATTATCGCAAGTCTGATACTCGAAACCTACAACTTGAATGGCCTAGCGGAAAAATACACATACCGTTGTAATCGGGCGAGTTTCTACGTTCACATGCAACAGGAAATTCTCGAGTTCGTCAATCCGTTCGCGAGATATGGAAGTTTGAAGTTAAGGAATGATTGAGGAACCATCAAAATTTTCGCAAGTCTGATTTTCGAAACCAATAACTGGAGTGGCCTTGGGGAAAAGTACACACACCATTGTAATCTGGCGGGTTTCTACTTTCAGGTGCAACAGGAATTTCTCGAGTTCTTCAATCCGTTCGCGAGAAATGGGAGTTTGAAGTTAAGGAAAGGTTGAGAAACCATTAAAATTTTCGCAAGTCTGATACTCGAAACCAATAACTACTATGGCCTAGGGCAAAAATGCATATACCGTTGTAACCGGGCGAGTTTCTGCTTTCAGATGCAATAGGAATTTCTCGAGTTCGTCAATCCGTTCGCGAGATATGGGAGTTTGAAGTTAAGGAATGGCTGAGAAATCATCAAAATTTTCGCAAATCTGATACTCGAATCCAATAACTACTATGGCCTAGGTCAAAAATACACATACCGTTGTAATCGGGCGAGTTTCTGCTTTCAGATGCAATAGGAAATTCTCGAGGTCGTCAATCCGTTCGCGAGATATGTAAGTGTGAAGTTAAGGAATGGTTGAGAAACCACCAAATTATCGCAAGTCTGATACTCGAAACCCACAACTGGAATGGCCTAGCGGAAAAATACACATACCGTTGTAATCGGGCGAGTTTCTACGTTCACATGCAACAGGAAATTCTCGAGTTCGTCAATCCGTTCGCGAGATATGGAAGTTTGAAGTTAAGGAATGATTGAGGAACCATCAAAATTTTCGCAAGTCTGATACTCGAAACCAATAACTGGAGTGGCCTTGGGGAAAAGTACACACACCATTGTAATCTGGCGGGTTTCTACTTTCAGGTGCAATAGGAATTTCTCGAGTTCGTCATTCCGTTCGCGAGATATGGGAGTTTGAAGTTAAGGAATGGTTGAGAAACCATCAAAATTTTCGCAAGTCTGATACTCGAATCCAATAACTACTATGGCCTAGGTCAAAAATACACATACCGTTGTAATCGGGCGAGTTTCTACTTTCAGATGCAACAGGAATTTCTCGATCTCGTCAATCCGTTCGCGAGATATGGGAGTTTGAAGTTAAGGAATGGTTGAGAAACCATCAAAATTTTCGCAAGTCTGATACTCGAAACCAATAACTGGAACGGCCTAGGGGAGAAGTACACACACCATTGTAATCGGGCAAGTTTCTACTTTCAAATGCAACAGGAATTTCTCGAGCTCGTCAATCCGTTCGCGAGATATGGGACTTTGAAGTTAAGGAATGGTTGAGAAACCATCAAAATTTTCGCAAGTCTGGTACTCGAAACCAATAACTGGAACGGCCTAGGGGAAAAGTACACACACCAATGTAATCGGGGAAGTTTCTACTTTCAGAAGCGACAGGAAATTCTCGAGTCCGCCAATCCGTTCGCGAGGTATCGGAGTTTGAAGTTAAGGAATGGTTGAGAAACCATCACAATTTTCGCAA
This sequence comes from Ptiloglossa arizonensis, assembly GCF_051014685.1. Taxonomy (NCBI): domain Eukaryota; kingdom Metazoa; phylum Arthropoda; class Insecta; order Hymenoptera; family Colletidae; genus Ptiloglossa; species Ptiloglossa arizonensis. Next base: position 723,254 of record NW_027478455.1, on the reverse strand, counting down.
GTCTGATACTCGAAACCGATAACTACTATGGCCTAGGGGAAAAATACACATACCTTTGTAATCGGGCGAGTTTCTACTTTCAGATGCAACAGGAATTTCTCTAGTTCGTCAATCCGTTCGTGAGATATGGGAGTTTGAAGTTAAGGAATGGTTGAGAGACCATCACAATTTTCGCAAGTCTGATACTCGAAACCAATAACTACTATGGCCTAGGGCAAAAATACACATACCTTTGTAACCGGGCGAGTTTATACTTTCAGATGCAACAGGAATTTCTCGAGTTCGTCAATCCGTTCGCGAGATATGGGAGTTTGAAGTTAAGGAATGGTTGAGAAACCATCAAAATTTTCGCAATTCTGATGCTAGAAATGAATAACTGGAATGACCTAGGGGAAAAGTACACACACCATTGTAATCGGTCGACTTTCTGCTTTCAGATGCAACAGGAAATAATCGAGTTCGTCAATCCGTTCGCGAGATATTGGAGTTTGAAGTTAAGGAATGGTTGAGAAACCATCACAATTTTCGCAAGTCTGATACTCGAAACCGATAACTACTATGACCTAGGGGAAAAATACACATACCTTTGTAATCGGGCGAGTTTTTACTTTCAGATGCAACAGGAATTTCTCGAGTTCGTCAATCCGTTCGCGAGATATGGGAATTTGAAGTTAAGGAATGGTTGAGAGTCCATCACAATTTTCGCAAGTCTGATACTCGAAACCAATAACTACTATGGCCTGGGGGAAAAATACACATACCTTTGCAATCGGGCGAGTTTCTACTTTCAGATGCAACAGGAATTTCTCGAGTTCGTCAATCCGTTCGTGAGATATGGGAGTTTGAAGTTAAGGAATGGTTGAGAGACCATCACAATTTTCGCAAGTCTGATACTCGAAACCAATAACTACTATGGCCTAGGGCAAAAATACACATACCTTTGTAACCGGGCGAGTTTATACTTTCAGATGCAACAGGAATTTCTCGAGTTCGTCAATCCGTTCGCGAGATATGGGACTTTGAAGTTAAGGAATGGTTGAGAATCCATCAAAATTTCCGCAAGTCTGGTACTCGAAACCAATAACTGGAACGGCCTAGGGGAAAAGTACACACACCATTGTTATCGGGCAAGTTTCTACTTTCAAACGCAACAGGAATTTCTCTACTTCGTCAATCCGTTCTCGATATTTGGGAGTTTGAAGTTAATGAATGCTTGAGAAACCATCAAAATTTTCGCAAGTCTGATACTCGAAACCAATAACTACCATGACCTAGGCGAAAAATGCACATACAATTGTAATGGGGCGAGTTTCTACTTTCAGATGCAACAGGAATTTCTCGAGCTCGTCAATCCGTTCGCGACATATGGGAGTTTGAAGTTAAGGAATGGTTGAGAAACCATCAAAATTTTCGCAAGTCTGATACTCGAAACCAATAACTGGAACGGCCTAGGGGAGAAGTACACACACCATTGTTATCGGGCAAGTTTCTACTTTCAAATGCAACAGGAATTTCTCGAGCTCGTCAATCCGTTCGCGAGATATGGCACTTTGAAGTTAAGGAATGGTTGAGAAACCATCAAAATTTTCGCAAGTCTGGTACTTGAAACCAATAACTGGAACGGCCTAGGGGAAAAGTACACACAACAATGTAATCGGGCAAGTTTCTACTTTCAGAGGCGACAGGAACTTCTCGAGTTCGCCAATCCGTTCGCGAGGTATCGGAGTTTGAAGTTAAGGAATGGTTGAGAAACCATCACAAATTTCGCAAGTCTGATAATCGAAAACAGTAACTACCATTGCCTAGGGGAAAAATGCACATACCTTTGTAATCGGGCGAGTTTCTACTTTCAGATGCAATAGGAATTTCTCGAATTCGTCAATCCGTTCGCGAGATATGGGAGTTTGAAGTTAAGGAATGGTTGAGAAACCACCAAAATTTGCGCAAGTCTGATACCCGAAACAAATAACTGGAACGGCCTAGGGCAAAAATACACATACCGTTGTAATCGGACGAGTCTCTGCTTTCAGATGCAACAGGAATTTCTCGAGTTCGTCAATTCGTTCGCGAGATATGGGAGCTTGAAATTAAGGAACGGTTGAGAAAACATCAAAATTTTCGCATGTCTGATACTCGAAACCAATAACTGGAACGGCCTAGGGGAGAAGTACACACACCATTGTAATCGGGCAAGTCTCTACTTTCAAATGCAACAGGAATTTCTCGAGCTCGTCAATCCGTTCGCGAGATATGGGAGTTTGAAGTTAAGGAATGGTTGAGAAACCATCAAAATTTTCGCAAGTCTGGTACTCAAAACCAATAACTGGAACGGCCTAGGGGAAAAGTACACACACCAATGTAATCGGGCAAGTCTCTACTTTCAGAAGCGACAGGAAATTCTCGAGTCCGCCAATCCGTTCGCGAGGTATCGGAGTTTGAAGTTAAGGAATGGTTGAGAAACCATCACAATTTTCGCAAGTCTGATACTCGAAACCGATAACTACTATGGCCTAGGGGAAAAATACACATACCTTTGTAATCGGGCGAGTTTTTACTTTCAGATGCAACAGGAATTTGTCGAATTCGTCAATCCGTTCGCGAGATATGGGAGTTTGAAGTTAAGGAATGCTTGAGAAACAATCAAAATATTCGCAAGTCTGATACTCGAATCCAGTAACTATTATGGCCTAGGGCAAAAATACACATACCGTTGTAATCGGGCGAGTTTCTGCTTTCAGATGCAATAGGAATTTCTCGAGTTCGTCAATCCGTTCGCGAGATATGGAAGTTTGAAGTTAAGGAATGATTGAGAAACCATCAAAATTTTCGCAAGTCTGATTCTCGAAACCAATAACTACAAGGGCCTAGCGGAAAAATACACATACCGTTGTAATCGGGCGAGTATCTACTTCCACATGCAACAGGAATTTCGCGAGTTCGTCAATCCGTTGCGAAATATGGGAGTTTGAAGTTAAGGAATGGTTGAGAAACAATCAAAATTTTCGCAAGTCTGATACTCGAAACCAATAAGTACAATGGCCTAGGGGAAAAATACACATACCGTTGTAACCGGGCGAGTTTCTGCTTTCAGATGCGATAGGAAATTCTCGAGTTCGTCAATCCGTTCGCGAGATATGTAAGTGTGAAGTTAAGGAATGGTTGAGAAACCATCAAAATTATCGCATGTCTGATACTCGAAACCAATAACTGGAATGGCCCTGGGGAAAAGTATACATACCATTGTAATCGGGCGAATTTCTACTTTCAGACGCAACAGGAATTTCTCGAGTTCGTCAATCCGTTCGCGAGAAATGGGAATTTGAAGTTAAGTAATGGTTGAGATCCATCAAAATTTTCGCAAGTCTGATACTCGAAACGAATAACTACTATGGCCTAGGGCAAAAATGCACATACCGTTGTAACCGGGCGAGTTTCTGCTTTCAGATGCAATAGGTAATTCTCGAGTTCGTCAAACCGTTCACGAGATATGTAAGTGTGAAGTTACGGAATGGTTGAGAAACCATCAAAATTATCGCAAGTCTGATACTCGAAACCAATAACTGGAATGGCCGAGGGGAAAAGTACACACACCATTGTAATCGGGCAAGTTTCAACTTTCAGAGGCAACAGGAACTTCTCGAGTTCGCCAATCCGTTCGCGAGGTATCGGAGTTTGAAGTTAAGGAATGGTTGAGAAACCATCAAAATTTTCGCAAGTCTGATACTCGAAACCAAAAACTACTATGGCCTAGGGCAAAAATACACATACCTTTGTAATCGGGCGAGTTTATACTTTCAGATGCAACAGGAATTTGTCGAATTCGTCAATCCGTTCGCGAGATGTGGGAGTTTGAACTTAAAGAATGGTTGAGAAACCATCAAAATATTCGCAAGTGTGATACTCGAAACCAATAACTGGAATGGCCTAGGGGAAAAATACACATACCGTTGTAATCGGACGAGTTTCTGGTTTCAGATGCAACAGGAATTTCTCGAGTTCGTCAATCCGTTCGCGAGATATGGGAGTTTGAAGTTAAGGATTGGTTGAGAAACCATCAAAATTTTCGCAAGTCTGATACTCGAAACCAATAACTACTATTGCCTAGGGCAAAAATACACATACCTTTGTAATCGGGGCAGTTTCTTCTTCCAGATGCAACCAGAATTTCTCGTGTTCGTCAATCAGTTCGCGAGATATGGGAGTTTGAAATTAAGGAACGGTTGAGAAACCATCAAAATTTTCGCAATTCTGATGCTAGAAATGAATTACTGGAATGACCTAGGGGAAAAGTACACACACCATTGTAATCGGTCGACTTTCTGCTTTCAGATGCAACAGGAAATAATCGAGTTCGTCAATCCGTTCGCGAGATATGGGAGTTTGAAGTTAAGGAATGGTTGAGGAACCATCAAAATTTTCGCAAGTCTGGTACTCGAAACCAATAACTGGAACGGCCTAGGGGAAAAGTACACACACCATTGTAATCGGGCAAGTTTCTACTTTCAAATGCAACAGGAATTTCTCGAGCTCGTCAATCCATTCGCGAGATATGGGAGTTTGAAGTTAAGGAATGGTTGAGAGACCATCACAATTTTCGCAAGTCTGATACTCGAAACCAATAACTACTATGGCCTAGGGCAAAAATACACATACCTTTCTAACCGGGCGAGTTTATACTTTCAGATGCAACAGGTATTTCTCGAGTTCGTCAATCCGTTCGCGAGATGTGGGAGTTTGAATTTAAGGAATGGTTGAGAAACCATCAAAATTTTCGCAATTCTGATGCTAGAAATGATTAACTGGAATGACCTAGGGGAAAAGTACACACACCATTGTAATCGGTCGACTTTCTGCTTTCAGATGCAACAGGAAATAATCGAGTTCGTCAATCCGTTCGCGAGATATTGGAGTTTGAAGTTAAAGAATGGTTGAGAAACCATCAAAATATTCGCAAGTGTGATACTCGAAACCAATAACTACCATGACCTAGGCGAAAAATGCACATACAATTGTAATCGGGCGAGTTTCTACTTTCAGATGCAACAGGAATTTCTCGAGCTCGTCAATCCGTTCGCGAGGTATGGGAGTTTGAAGTTAAGGAAAGGTTGAGAAACCACCACAATTTTCGCAAGTCTGATACTCGAAACCAATAACTACCATGACCTAGGCGAAAAATGCACATACAATTGTAATCGGGCGAGTTTCTACTTTCAGATGCAACAGGAATTTCTCGATCTCGTCAATCCGTTCGCGAGATATGGGAGCTTGAAATTAAGGAACGGTTGAGAAAACATCAAAATTTTCGCAAGTCTGATACTCGAAACCAATAACTGGAACGGCCTAGGGGAGAAGTACACACACCATTGTAATCGGGCAAGTCTCTACTTTCAAATGCAACAGGAATTTCTCGAGCTCGTCAATCCGTTCGCGAGATATGGGACTTTGAAGTTAAGGAATGGTTGAGAAACCATCAAAATTTTCGCAAGTCTGGTACTCGAAACCAATAACTGGAACGGCCTAGGGGAAAAGTACACACACCAATGTAATCGGGCAAGTTTCTACTTTCAGAAGCGACAGGAAATTCTCGAGTCCGCCAATCCGTTCGCGAGGTATCGGAGTTTGAAGTTAAGGAATGGTTGAGAAACCATCACAATTTTCGCAAGTCTGATACTCGAATCCAGTAACTATTATAGCCTAGGGGAAAAATACACATACCTTTGTAATCGGGCGAGTTTTTACTTTCAGATGCAACAGGAATTTGTCGAATTCGTCAATCCGTTCGCGAGATATGGGAGTTTGAAGTTAAGGAATGCTTGAGAAACAATCAAAATTTTCGCAAGTCTGATACTCGAATCCAGTAACTATTATGGCCTAGGGCAAAAATACACATACCGTTGTAATCGGGCGAGTTTCTGCTTTCAGATGCAATAGGAATTTCTCGAGTTCGTCAATCCGTTCGCGAGATATGGAAGTTTGAAGTTAAGGAATGATTGAGAAACCATCAAAATTTTCGCAAGTCTGATTCTCGAAACCAATAACTACAAGGGCCTAGCGGAAAAATACACATACCGTTGTAATCGGGCGAGTTTCTACTTCCACATGCAACAGGAATTTCGCGAGTTCGTCAATCCGTTGCGAAATATGGGAGTTTGAAGTTAAGGAATGGTTGAGAAACAATCAAAATTTTCGCAAGTCTGATACTCGAAACCAATAAGTACAATGGCCTAGGGGAAAAATACACATACCGTTGTAACCGGGCGAGTTTCTGCTTTCAGATGCGATAGGAAATTCTCGAGTTCGTCAATCCGTTCGCGAGATATGTAAGTGTGAAGTTAAGGAATGGTTGAGAAACCATCAAAATTATCGCATGTCTGATACTCGAAACCAATAACTGGAATGGCCCTGGGGAAAAGTATACATACCATTGTAATCGGGCGAATTTCTACTTTCAGACGCAACAGGAATTTCTCGAGTTCGTCAATCCGTTCGCGAGAAATGGGAATTTGAAGTTAAGTAATGGTTGAGATCCATCAAAATTTTCGCAAGTCTGATACTCGAAACGAATAACTACTATGGCCTAGGGCAAAAATGCACATACCGTTGTAACCGGGCGAGTTTCTGCTTTCAGATGCAATAGGTAATTCTCGAGTTCGTCAAACCGTTCACGAGATATGTAAGTGTGAAGTTACGGAATGGTTGAGAAACCATCAAAATTATCGCAAGTCTGATACTCGAAACCAATAACTGGAATGGCCGAGGGGAAAAGTACACACACCATTGTAATCGGGCAAGTTTCAACTTTCAGAGGCAACAGGAACTTCTCGAGTTCGCCAAACCGTTCGCGAGGTATCGGAGTTTGAAGTTAAGGAATGGTTGAGAAACCATCAAAATTTTCGCAAGTCTGATACTCGAAACCAAAAACTACTATGGCCTAGGGCAAAAATACACATACCTTTGTAATCGGGCGAGTTTATACTTTCAGATGCAACAGGAATTTGTCGAATTCGTCAATCCGTTCGCGAGATGTGGGAGTTTGAACTTAAAGAATGGTTGAGAAACCATCAAAATATTCGCAAGTGTGATACTCGAAACCAATAACTGGAATGGCCTAGGGGAAAAATACACATACCGTTGTAATCGGACGAGTTTCTGGTTTCAGATGCAACAGGAATTTCTCGAGTTCGTCAATCCGTTCGCGAGATATGGGAGTTTGAAGTTAAGGATTGGTTGAGAAACCATCAAAATTTTCGCAAGTCTGATACTCGAAACCAATAACTACTATTGCCTAGGGCAAAAATACACATACCTTTGTAATCGGGGCAGTTTCTTCTTCCAGATGCAACCAGAATTTCTCGTGTTCGTCAATCAGTTCGCGAGATATGGGAGTTTGAAATTAAGGAACGGTTGAGAAACCATCAAAATTTTCGCAATTCTGATGCTAGAAATGATTAACTGGAATGACCTAGGGGAAAAGTACACACACCATTGTAATCGGTCGACTTTCTGCTTTCAGATGCAACAGGAAATAATCGAGTTCGTCAATCCGTTCGCGAGATATTGGAGTTTGAAGTTAAAGAATGGTTGAGAAACCATCAAAATATTCGCAAGTGTGATACTCGAAACCAATAACTACCATGACCTAGGCGAAAAATGCACATACAATTGTAATCGGGCGAGTTTCTACTTTCAGATGCAACAGGAATTTCTCGATCTCGTCAATCCGTTCGCGAGATATGGGAGTTTGAAGTTAAGGAATGGTTGAGAAACCATCAAAATTTTCGCAAGTCTGATACTCGAAACCAATAACTGGAACGGCCTAGGGGAGAAGTACACACACCATTGTAATCGGGCAAGTTTCTACTTTCAAATGCAACAGGAATTTCTCGAGCTCGTCAATCCGTTCGCGAGATATGGGACTTTGAAGTTAAGGAATGGTTGAGAAACCATCAAAATTTTCGCAAGTCTGGTACTCGAAACCAATAACTGGAACGGCCTAGGGGAAAAGTACACACACCAATGTAATCGGGGAAGTTTCTACTTTCAGAAGCGACAGGAAATTCTCGAGTCCGCCAATCCGTTCGCGAGGTATCGGAGTTTGAAGTTAAGGAATGGTTGAGAAACCATCACAATTTTCGCAAGTCTGATACTCGAAACCGATAACTACTATGGCCTAGGGGAAAAATACACATACCTTTGTAATCGGGCGAGTTTCTACTTTCAGATGCAACAGGAATTTCTCGAGTTCGTCAATCCGTTCGTGAGATATGGGAGTTTGAAGTTAAGGAATGGTTGAGAGACCATCACAATTTTCGCAAGTCTGATACTCGAAACCAATAACTACTATGGCCTAGGGCAAAAATACACATACCTTTGTAACCGGGCGAGTTTATACTTTCAGATGCAACAGGAATTTCTCGAGTTCGTCAATCCGTTCGCGAGATATGGGAGTTTGAAGTTAAGGAATGGTTGAGAAACCATCAAAATTTTCGCAATTCTGATGCTAGAAATGAATAACTGGAATGACCTAGGGGAAAAGTACACACACCATTGTAATCGGTCGACTTTCTGCTTTCAGATGCAACAGGAAATAATCGAGTTCGTCAATCCGTTCGCGAGATATTGGAGTTTGAAGTTAAGGAATGGTTGAGAAACCATCACAATTTTCGCAAGTCTGATACTCGAAACCGATAACTACTATGACCTAGGTGAAAAATACACATACCTTTGTAATCGGGCGAGTTTTTACTTTCAGATGCAACAGGAATTTCTCGAGTTCGTCAATCCGTTCGCGAGATATGGGAGTTTGAAGTTAAGGAATGGTTGAGAGTCCATCACAATTTTCGCAAGTCTGATACTCGAAACCAATAACTGGAACGGCCTAGGGGAGAAGTACACACACCATTGTAATCGGGCAAGTTTCTACTTTCAAATGCAACAGGAATTTCTCGAGCTCGTCAATCCGTTCGCGAGATATGGGACTTTGAAGTTAAGGAATGGTTGAGAAACAATCAAAATTTTCGCAAGTCTGATACTCGAAACCAATAAGTACAATGGCCTAGTGGAAAAATACACATACCGTTGTAACCGGGCGAGTTTCTGCTTTCAGATGCGATAGGAAATTCTCGAGTTCGTCAATCCGTTCGCGAGATATGTAAGTGTGAAGTTAAGGAATGGTTGAGAAACCATCAAAATTATCGCATGTCTGATACTCGAAACCAATAACTGGAATGGCCCTGGGGAAAAGTATACATACCATTGTAATCGGGCGAATTTCTACTTTCAGACGCAACAGGAATTTCTCGAGTTCGTCAATCCGTTCGCGAGAAATGGGAATTTGAAGTTAAGTAATGGTTGAGATCCATCAAAATTTTCGCAAGTCTGATACTCGAAACGAATAACTACTATGGCCTAGGGCAAAAATGCACATACCGTTGTAACCGGGCGAGTTTCTGCTTTCAGATGCAATAGGTAATTCTCGAGTTCGTCAAACCGTTCACGAGATATGTAAGTGTGAAGTTACGGAATGGTTGAGAAACCATCAAAATTATCGCAAGTCTGATACTCGAAACCAATAACTGGAATGGCCGAGGGGAAAAGTACACACACCATTGTAATCGGGCAAGTTTCAACTTTCAGAGGCAACAGGAACTTCTCGAGTTCGCCAAACCGTTCGCGAGGTATCGGAGTTTGAAGTTAAGGAATGGTTGAGAAACCATCAAAATTTTCGCAAGTCTGATACTCGAAACCAAAAACTACTATGGCCTAGGGCAAAAATACACATACCTTTGTAATCGGGCGAGTTTATACTTTCAGATGCAACAGGAATTTGTCGAATTCGTCAATCCGTTCGCGAGATGTGGGAGTTTGAACTTAAAGAATGGTTGAGAAACCATCAAAATTTTCGCAAGTCTGATACTCGAAACCAATAACTACTATTGCCTAGGGCAAAAATACACATACCTTTGTAATCGGGGCAGTTTCTTCTTCCAGATGCAACCAGAATTTCTCGTGTTCGTCAATCAGTTCGCGAGATATGGGAGTTTGAAATTAAGGAACGGTTGAGAAACCATCAAAATTTTCGCAATTCTGATGCTAGAAATGATTAACTGGAATGACCTAGGGGAAAAGTACACACACCATTGTAATCGGTCGACTTTCTGCTTTCAGATGCAACAGGAAATAATCGAGTTCGTCAATCCGTTCGCGAGATATTGGAGTTTGAAGTTAAAGAATGGTTGAGAAACCATCAAAATATTCGCAAGTGTGATACTCGAAACCAATAACTACCATGACCTAGGCGAAAAATGCACATACAATTGTAATCGGGCGAGTTTCTACTTTCAGATGCAACAGGAATTTCTCGAGCTCGTCAATCCGTTCGCGAGATATGGGAGTTTGAAGTTAAGGAAAGGTTGAGAAACCACCACAATTTTCGCAAGTCTGATACTCGAAACCAATAACTACCATGACCTAGGCGAAAAATGCACATACAATTGTAATCGGGCGAGTTTCTACTTTCAGATGCAACAGGAATTTCTCGATCTCGTCAATCCGTTCGCGAGATATGGGAGTTTGAAGTTAAGGAATGGTTGAGAAACCATCAAAATTTTCGCAAGTCTGATACTCGAAACCAATAACTGGAACGGCCTAGGGGAGAAGTACACACACCATTGTAATCGGGCAAGTTTCTACTTTCAAATGCAACAGGAATTTCTCGAGCTCGTCAATCCGTTCGCGAGATATGGGACTTTGAAGTTAAGGAATGGTTGAGAAACCATCAAAATTTTCGCAAGTCTGGTACTCGAAACCAATAACTGGAACGGCCTAGGGGAAAAGTACACATACCTTTGCAATCGGGCGAGTTTCTACTTTCAGATGCAACAGGAATTTCTCGAGTTCGTCAATCCGTTCGTGAGATATGGGAGTTTGAAGTTAAGGAATGGTTGAGAGACCATCACAATTTTCGCAAGTCTGATACTCGAAACCAATAACTACTATGGCCTAGGGCAAAAATACACATACCTTTGTAACCGGGCGAGTTTATACTTTCAGATGCAACAGGAATTTCTCGAGTTCGTCAATCCGTTCGCGAGATATGGGACTTTGAAGTTAAGGAATGGTTGAGAATCCATCAAAATTTCCGCAAGTCTGGTACTCGAAACCAATAACTGGAACGGCCTAGGGGAAAAGTACACACACCAATGTAATCGGGCAAGTTTCTACTTTCAGAAGCGACAGGAACTTCTCGAGTCCGCCAATCCGTTCGCGAGGTATCATAGTTTGAAGTTAAGGAATGGTTGAGAAACCATCACAATTTTCGCAAGTCTGATACTCGAAACCAATAACTGGAACGGCCTAGGGGAGAAGTACACACACCATTGTAATCGGGCAAGTTTCTACTTTCAAATGCAACAGGAATTTCTCGAGCTCGTCAATCCGTTCGCGAGATGTGGGACTTTGAAGTTAAGGAATGGTTGAGAAACCACCACAATTTTCGCAAGTCTGATACTCGAAACCAATAACTACCATGACCTAGGCGAAAAATGCACATACAATTGTAATGGGGCGAGTTTCTACTTTCAGATGCAACAGGAATTTCTCGAGCTCGTCAATCCGTTCGCGACATATGGGAGTTTGAAGTTAAGGAATGGTTGAGAAACCATCAAAATTTTCGCAAGTCTGATACTCGAAACCAATAACTGGAACGGCCTAGGGGAGAAGCACACACACCATTGTTATCGGGCAAGTATCTACTTTCAAATGCAACAGGAATTTCTCGAGCTCGTCAATCCGTTCGCGAGATATGGCACTTTGAAGTTAAGGAATGGTTGAGAAACCATCAAAATTTTCGCAATTCTGATGCTAGAAACGAATAACTGGAATGACCTAGGGGAAAAGTACACACACCATTGTAATCGGGCAAGTATCTACTTTCAGAGGCGACAGGAACTTCTCGAGTTCGCCAATCCGTTCGCGAGGTATCGGAGTTTGAAGTTAAGGAATGGTTGAGAAACCATCACAAATTTCGCAAGTCTGATAATCGAAAACAATAACTACCATTGCCTAGGGGAAAAATGCACATACCTTTGTAATCGGGCGTGTTTCTACTTTCAGATGCAATAGGAATTTCTCGAATTCGTCAATCCGTTCGCGAGATATGGGAGTTTGAAGTTAAGGAATGGTTGAGAAACCACCAAAATTTGCGCAAGTCTGATACCCGAAACAAATAACTGGAACGGCCTAGGGCAAAAATACACATACCGTTGTAATCGGACGAGTCTCTGCTTTCAGATGCAACAGGAATTTCTCGAGTTCGTCAATTCGTTCGCGAGATATGGGAGCTTGAAATTAAGGAACGGTTGAGAAAACATCAAAATTTTCGCAAGTCTGATACTCGAAACCAATAACTGGAACGGCCTAGGGGAAAAGTACACACACCATTGTAATCGGGCCAGTTTCTACTTTCAAATGCAACAGGAATTTCTCGAGTTCGCCAATCCGTTCGCGAGATATGGGAGTTTGAAGTTAAGAAATGGTTGAGAAACCATCAAAATTTTCGCAATTCTGATGCTAGAAACGAATAACTGGAATGACCTAGGGGAAAAGTACACACACCATTGTAATCGGGCAAGTATCTACTTTCAGAGGCGACAGGAACTTCTCGAGTTCGCCAATCCGTTCGCGAGTTATCGGAGTTTGAAGTTAAAGAATGGTTGAGAAACCATCAAAATTTTCGCAAGTCTGATACTCGAAACCAATAACTACTATGGCCTAGGGCAAAAATACACATACCGTTGTAATCGGACGAGCTTCTGGTTTCAGATGCAACAGGAATTTCTCGAGTTCGTCAATCCGTTCGCGAGATATGGGAGTTTGAAGTTAAGGAATGGTTGAGAAACCATCAAAATTTTCGCAAGTCTGATACTCGAAACCAATAACTACAAAGGCCTAGGGGAAAAATACACATACCGTTGTAATCGGGCGAGTTTCTACTTCCACAAGCAACAGGAATTTCTCGAGTTCGTCAATCCGTTCGCGAGATACGGGAGTTTGAAGTTAAGGAATGGTTGAGAAACAATCAAAGTTTTCGCAAGTCTGATGCTAGAAACGAATAACTGGAATGACCTAGGGGAAAAGTACACACACCATTGTTATCGGGCAAGTATCTACTTTCAAATGCTACAGGAATTTCTCGAGTTCGCCAATCCGTTCGCGAGGTATCGGAGTTTGAAGTTAAGGAATGGTTGAGAAACCATCAAAATGTTCGGAAGTCTGATACTCGAAACCAATAACTACTATTGCCTAGGGGAAAAATGCACATACCTTTGTAATTGGGCGAGTTTCTGCTTTCAGATGCAATAGGAATTTCTCGAGTTCGTCAATCCGTTCTCGAGATATGGGAGTTTGAGGTTAAGGAATGGTTGAGAAACCATCAAAATTTTCGCAAGTCTGATGCTAGAAACGAATAACTGGAATGACCTAGGGGAAAAGTACACACACCATTGTAATCGGGCAAGTATCTACTTTCAGAGGCGACAGGATCTTCTCGAGTTCGCCAATCCGTTCGCGAGGTATCGGAGTTTCAAGTTAAAGAATGGTTGAGAAACCATCAAAATTTTCGCACGTCTGATACTCGACACCAATAACTACAAAGGCTTAGGGTAAAAATACACACACCATTGTAATCGGGCAAGATTCTACTTTCAAACGCAACAGGAATTTCTCTACTTCGTCAATCCGTTCTCGATATTTGGGAGTTTGAAGTTAATGAATGCTTGAGAAACCATCAAAATTTTCGCAAGTCTGATACTCGAAACCAATAACTACAAAGCCCTAGGGGAAAAATACACATACCTTTGTAATCGGGCGAGTTTATACTTTCAGATGCAACAGGAATTTCTCGAGCTCGTCAATCCGTTCGCGAGATATGGGAGTTCGAAATTAAGGAACGGTTGAGAAACCATCAAAATTTTCGCAAAACTGATACTTGAAACCAATAACTGGAATGGCCTAGGGGAAAAGTACAAACACCATTCTAATGGGGCGAGTTTCTACTTTCAGATGCAACAGGAATTCCTCGAGTTCGTCGATCCGTTCGCGAGATATGGGAGTTTGAAGTTAAGGAGTGGTTGAGAAACCATCAAAATGTTCGGAAGTCTGTAACTCGAAACCAATAACTACTATGGCCTAGGGCAAAAATACACATACCGTTGTAATCGAGCGAGTTTCTGCTTTTAGATGCAACAGGAATTTCTCGAGTTCGTCAATCCGTTCGCGAGATATGGGTGTTTTAAATTAAGGAACGGTTGAGAAACCATCAAAATTTTCGCAAGTGTGATACTCGAAACCAATAACTGGAATGGCCTAGGGGAAAAGTACACATACCGTTGTAATCGGACGAGTTTCTGGTTTCAGATGCAACAGGAATTTCTCGAGTTCGTCAATCCGTTCGCGAGATATGGGAGTTTGAAGTAAAGGAATGATTGAGAAACCATCACAAATTACGCAAGTCTGATACTCGAAACCAATAACTACCATTGCCTAGGGGAAAAATGCACAAACCTTTGTAATCGGGCGAGTTTCTACTTTCAGATGCAATAGGAATTTCTCGAGTTCGTCAATCCGTTCGCGAGATATGGGAGTTTGAAGTTAAGGAATTGTTGAGAAACCATCAAAATTTTCGCAATTCTGATGCCAGAAACGAATAACTGGAATGACCTAGGGGAAAAGTACACAAACCTTTGTAATCCGTCGAGTTTCTACTTTCAGACGCAACAGGAATTTCTCGAGTTCGTCAATCCGTTCGCGAGACATGGGAATTTGAAATTAAGGAATGGTTGAGAAACCATCAAAATTTTCGCAAGTCTGATACTCGAAACCAATAACTACTATGGCCTAGGGTAAAAATACACATACCGTTGTAATCGGACGAGTTTCTGGTTTCAGATGCAATAGGAATTTCTCGAGTTCGTCGATCCGTTCGCGAGATATGGGAGTTTGAAGTTAAGGAATGGTTGAGGAACCATCAAAATTTTCGCAATTCTGATGCTAGAAACGAATAACTCGAATGACCTAGGGGAAAAGTACACACACCATTGTAATCGGGCAAGATTCTACTTTCAGACGCAACAGGAATTTCTCTACTTCGTCAATCCGTTCTCGATATTTGGGAGTTTGAAGTTAAGGAATGCTTTAGAAACCATCAAAATTTTCGCAAGTCTGATACTCGAAACCAATAACTACAAAGCCCTAGGGGAAAAATACACATACCTTTGTAATCGGGCGAGTTTATACTTTCAGATGCAACAGGAATTTCTCGAGCTCGTCAATCCGTTCGCGAGATATGGGAGTTCGAAATTAAGGAACGGTTGAGAAACCATCAAAATTTTCGCAAGTCTGATACTCGAAACCAATAACTGGAATGGCCTAGGGGAAAAGTACGCACACCATTCTAATGGGGCGAGTTTCTACTTTCAGATGCAACAGGAATTCCTCGAGTTCGTCAATCCGTTCGCGAGATATGGGAGTTTGAAGTTAAGGAATGATTGAGAAACCATCACAAATTACGCAAGTCTGATACTCGAAACCAATAACTACCATTGCCTAGGGGAAAAATGCACATACCTGTGTAATCGGACGAATTTCTGGTTTCAGATGCAACAGGAATTTCTCGAGTTCGTAAATCCGTTCGCGAGATATGGGAGTTTGAAGTTAAGGAATGATTGAGAAACCATCACAAATTACGCAAGTCTGATACTCGAAACCAATAACTACCATTGCCTAGGGGAAAAATGCACATACCTGTGTAATCGGACGAATTTCTGGTTTCAGATGCAATAGGAATTTCTCGAGTTCGTCAATCCGTTCGCGAGATATGGGAGTTTGAAGTTAAGGAATTGTTGAGAAACCATCAAAATTTTCGCAATTCTGATGCTAGAAACGAGTAACTCGAATGACCTAGGGGAAAAGTACACACACCATTGTAATCGGGCAAGTTTCTACTTTCACAGACGACAGGAACTTCTCGAGTTCGTCAATCAGTTCGCGATATATGGGAGTTTGAAGTTAAGGAATGGTAGAGAAACCATCAAAATTTTCGCAATTCTGATGCTAGAAAAGAATAACTGAAATGACCTAGGGGAAAAGTACACACACCATTGTAATCGGTCGACTTTCTACTTTCAGATGCAACAGGAAATAATCGAGTTCGGCAATCCGTTCGCGAGATGTGGTAGTTTGAAATTAAGGAACGGTTGAGAAACCATCACAATTTTCGCAAGTCTGATACTCGAAACCAATAACAACAAAGGCTTAGGGGAAAATACACATGCCGTTGTAATCGGGAGAGTTTCTACATCCAGATTCACCCGGAATTTCTCGAGTTCGTCAATCCGTTCGCGAGATATGGGAGTTTGAAGTTAAGGAATGGTTGAGAAACCATCAAAATTTTCTTAATTCTGACGCTAGAAACGAATAACTGGAATGACCGAGGGGAAAAGTACACACACCATTGTAATCGGTCGAGTTTCTACTTTCAGATGCAACAAAAAATAGTCGAGTTCGCCAATCCGTTCGCGAGATATGGGAGTTTGAAGTTGAGGAATGGTTGAGAAACCATCACAATTTTCGCAAGTCTGATACACGAAACTAATAACTACTATGGCCTAGGGCAAAAATACACATACCGTTGTAATCGGACGAGTCTCTGCTTTCAGATGCAACAGGAATTTCTCGAGTTCGTCAATCCGTTCGCGAGATATGGGAGTTTGAAATTAAGGAACTGTTGAGAAACCATCAAAATTTTCGCAAGTCTGATACTCGAAACAAATAATTGGAACGGCCTAGAGGAAAAGTACACACACCATTGTAATCGGGCGGGTTTCTACAATCAGATGCAACAGGAATTTCTCGAGTTCGTCAACCCGTTCGCGAGATATGTGAGTTTGAAGTTAAGGAATGGTTGAGAAACCATCAAAATTGTCGCGAGTCTGATACTCGAAACCAACAACTACAAAGGCTTGGGGGAAAAATTCACATACCATTGTAATCGGGAGAGTTTCTACTTTCGGATGCAACATAAATTTTTTCGGATTCGTCAATGCGTTCGCGAAATATCGGAGTTTGGAGTTAAGAGATGGTTGAGAAACCATCAAAATTTTCGCAATTCTGATGCTAGAAACGAAAAACTGGAATGGCCTAGGGGAAAAGTACACCAACCAATGTAATCGGGCGAGTTTCTACTTTCAGATGCAACAGGAATTTCTCGAGTTCGCCAATCCGTTCGCGAGGTATGGGAGTTTGAAGTTAAGGAATGGTTGAGAAACCATCAAAGTTTTCGCAAATCTGATACTCGAAACCATTAACTGGAATGCCCTAGGGGAAGAGTACACACACCATTTTAATCGAGCGGGCTTCTACTTTCAGATGCAACAGGAATTTCTCGAGCTCGTCAATCCGTTCGCGAGATATGGGAGTTTGAAGTTAAGGAACGGTTGAGAAACCATCAAAATTTTCGTAAGTCTGATACTCGAAACCAATAACAAATATGGCCTAGGGCAAAAATACACATACCGTTGTAATCGGGCGAGTTTTTGCTTTCAGATGCAATAGGGAATTCTCGAGTTCTTCAATCCGTTCGCGAGATATGGGAGTTTGAAGTTAAGGAATGGTTGAGAAACCATCAATATTTTCGTAAGTCTGATACTCGAAACCAATAACAAATATGGCCTAGGGCAAAAATACACATACCGTTGTAATCGGACGAGTTTCTGGTTTCAGATGAAACAGGAAATAATCCAGTTCGTCAATCCGTTCGCGAGACATGGGAGTTTGAAGTTAAGGAATGGTTGAGAAACCATCAAAATTTTCGCAATTCTGATGCTAGAAACGAATAACTGGAATGACCTAGGGGAAAAGTACACACACCATTGTAATCGGTCCAGTTTCTATTTTCAGATGCAACAGGAAATAATCGAGTTCGTCAATCCGTTCACGAGATATGGGAGATTGAAGTTAAGGAATGCTTGAGAAACCATCAAAATTTTCGCAAGTCTGATACTCGGAACCAATAACTACTATGGCCTAGGGCAAAAATACACATACCGTTGTAATCGGACGAGTTTCTGCTTTCAGATGCAAGAGGAATTTTTCGAGTTCGCCAATCCGTTCGCGAGATATGGGAGTTTGAAATTAAGGAACGGTTGAGAAACCATCAAAATTTTCGCAAGTCTGATAATCGAAACCAATAACTGGAATGGCCTATGGGAAAAGTTCACGCACCAATGTAATCGGGCGAGTTTCTACTTTCAGATACAACTGGAATTTCTCGAGTTCGTCATTCCGTTCGCGAGATTTGAGTGTTTGAAGGTAAGGAATTGTTGAGAAACCATCAAAATTATCGCAAGTCTGTTACTCGAAACCAATAACAGGAATGGCCTAGGGGAAAAGTACACACACCATTGTAATCGGGCGAGTTTCTACTTTCAGATACTACAGGAATTTCTCGAGTTCGTCATTCCGTTCGCGAAATATGGGAGTTTGAAGTTAAGGAATTGTTGAGAAACCATCACAATGTTCGCAAGTCTGATACTCGAAACCAATAACTACTATGGCCTAGGGCAAAAATACACATGCCGTTGTAATCGGGAGAGTTTCTTCTTTCAGATACAACAGGAATTTCTCGAGTTCGTCATTCCGTTCGCGAAATATGGGAGTTTGAAGTTAAGGAATTGTTGAGAAACAATCACAATTTTCGCAAGTCTCATACTCGAAACCAATAACTACTGTGGCCTCGGGGAAAAACACACATACCTTTGTAATTGGGCGACTTTCTACTTTCAGATGCAACAGGAATTTCTCGAGTTCGTCAATCCGTTCGCGAGATATGGGAGTTTGAAGTTAAGGAATTGTTGAGAAACCATCACAATGTTCGCAAGTCTGATACTCGAAACCAATAACTACTATGGCCTAGGGCAAAAATACACATGCCGTTGTAATCGGGAGAGTTTCTTCTTCCAGATGCAACCGGAATTTCTCGAGCTCGTCAATCCGTTCGCGAGATATGGGAGTTTGAAGTTAAGGAACGGTTGAGAAACCATCAAAATTTTCGCAAGTCTGATACTCGAAACCAATAACTACAAAGGCTTAGGGGAAAAATACACATATCGTTGTAATTGGGCGAGTTTCTACTTTCAGATGCAACAGGAAATAATCCAGTTCGTCAATCCGTTTACGAGATATGGTAGTTTGAAGTTAAGGAATGCTTGAGAAACCATCAAAATTTTCGCAAGTCTGGTAATCGAAACCAATAACTGGAATGGCCTATGGGAAAAGTACACACACCATTGTAATGGGGCGAGTTTCTACTTTCAGATGCAACAGGAATTTCTCGAGTTCGTCAATCCGTTCGGGAGATATGGGAGTTTGAAGTTAAGGAATGGTTGGGAAACCATCAAAATTATCGCAAGTCTGATACTCGAAACCAATAACTACAATGGCGTAGGGGAAAAATACACATAGCGTTGTAATCGGGAGAGTTTCTATTTTCAGATGCAACAGAAATTTTTCGGATTCGTCAATCCGTTCGCGAAATATGGGAGTTTGGAGTTAAGGAATGGTTGAGGAACCATAAAAATTTTCGCAAGTCTGATACTCGAAACCAATAACTACAAAGGCCTAAGGGAAAAATACACATACCTTTGTAATCGGGCGAGATTCTACTTTTAGATGCAACAGGAATTTCTCGAGCTCGTCAATCCGTTCGCGAGATATGGGAGTTTGAAATTAAGGAACGGTTGAGAAACCATCAAAATTTTCGCAAGTCTGATAATCGAAACCAATAACTGGAATGGCCTAGGGGAAAAGTACACACACCAATGTAATCGGGCGAGTTTCTACTTTCAGATACAACTGGAATTTCTCGAGTTCGTCATTCCGTTCGCGAGATTTGGGTGTTTGAAGGTAAGGAATGGTTGAGAAACCATCAAAATTTTCGCTGGTCTGTTACTCGAAACCAATAACTGGAATGGCCTAGGGCAAAAATACACATACCGTTGTAATCGGGAGAGTTTCTGCCTTCAGATTCAACAGGAATTTCTCGAGTTCCTCAACCCGTTCGCGAGATATGGGAGTTTGAAGTTAAGGAATGGTTGAGAAACCATCAAAATTTTCGCAAGTCTGATACTCGAAACCAATAACTACAATGGCCTAGGGGAAAAATACACATAGCGTTGTAATCGGGAGAGTTTCTATTTTCAGATGCAACAGAAATTTTTCGGATTCGTCAATCCGTTCGCGAAATATGGGAGTTTGGAGTTAAGGAATGGTTGAGGAACCATAAAAATTTTCGCAAGTCTGATACTCGAAACCAATAACTACAAAGGCCTAAGGGAAAAATACACATACCTTTGTAATCGGGCGAGATTCTACTTTTAGATGCAACAGGAATTTCTCGAGCTCGTCAATCCGTTCGCGAGATATGGGAGTTTGAAATTAAGGAACGGTTGAGAAACCATCAAAATTTTCGCAAGTCTGATACTCGAAACCAATAACTACAAAGGCTTAGGGGAAAAATAAACATACCGTTGTAATCGGGAGAGTTTCTTCATCCAGATGCAACCTGAATTTCTCGTGTTCGTCAATCCGTTCGCGAGATATGGGAGTTTGAAGATAAGGAATGATTGAGAAACAATCACAATTTTCGCAAGTCTGTTACTCGAAACCAATAACTACTCTGGCCTAGTGGAAAAATACATATACCTTTGTAATTGGGCGAGTTTCTACTTTCAGATGCAACAGGAATTTCTCGAGTATGTCAATCCGTTCGCGAGATATGGGATTTTGAAGTTAAGGAATGGCTGAGAAACCAAAAAAATTTTCGCAATTCTGATGCTAGAAACGAATAACTGGAATGACCTAGGGGAAAAGTACACACACCATTGTAATCGGTCGAGTTTCTACTTTCAGATGCAACAGGAAATAATCGAGTTCGACAATCCGTTCGCGAGATATGGGAGTTTGAAGTTAAGGAATGGCTGAGAGACCATCACAGTTTTCGCAAGTCTGATACTCGAAACCAATAACTACTATGGCCTAGGGGAAAAATACACATACCTTTGTAATCGGGCGAATTTTTACTTTCAGATGCAACAGGAATTTGTCGAATTCGTCAATCCGTTCGCGAGATATGGGAGTTTGAAGTTAAGGAATGCTTGAGAAACAATCAAAATTTTCGCAAGTCTGATACTCGAATCCAGTAACTATTATGGCCTAGGGCAAAAATACACATACCGTTGTAATCGGGCGAGTTTCTGCTTTCAGATGCAATAGGAATTTCTCGAGTTCGTCAATCCGTTCGCGAGATATGGAAGTTTGAAGTTAAGGAATGATTGAGAAACCATCAAAATTTTCGCAAGTCTGATTCTCGAAACCAATAACTACAAGGGCCTAGCGGAAAAATACACATACCGTTGTAATCGGGCGAGTTTCTACTTCCACATGCAACAGGAATTTCGCGAGTTCGTCAATCCGTTGCGAAATATGGGAGTTTGAAGTTAAGGAATGGTTGAGAAACAATCAAAATTTTCGCAAGTCTGATACTCGAAACCAATAAGTACAATGGCCTAGGGGAAAAATACACATACCGTTGTAACCGGGCGAGTTTCTGCTTTCAGATGCGATAGGAAATTCTCGAGTTCGTCAATCCGTTCGCGAGATATGTAAGTGTGAAGTTAAGGAATGGTTGAGAAACCATCAAAATTATCGCATGTCTGATACTCGAAACCAATAACTGGAATGGCCCTGGGGAAAAGTATACATACCATTGTAATCGGGCGAATTTCTACTTTCAGACGCAACAGGAATTTCTCGAGTTCGTCAATCCGTTCGCGAGAAATGGGAATTTGAAGTTAAGTAATGGTTGAGATCAATCAAAATTTTCGCAAGTCTGATACTCGAAACGAATAACTACTATGGCCTAGGGCAAAAATGCACATACCGTTGTAACCGGGCGAGTTTCTGCTTTCAGATGCAATAGGTAATTCTCGAGTTCGTCAAACCGTTCACGAGATATGTAAGTGTGAAGTTACGGAATGGTTGAGAAACCATCAAAATTATCGCAAGTCTGATACTCGAAACCAATAACTGGAATGGCCGAGGGGAAAAGTACACACACCATTGTAATCGGGCAAGTTTCAACTTTCAGAGGCAACAGGAACTTCTCGAGTTCGCCAAACCGTTCGCGAGGTATCGGAGTTTGAAGTTAAGGAATGGTTGAGAAACCATCAAAATTTTCGCAAGTCTGATACTCGAAACCAAAAACTACTATGGCCTAGGGCAAAAATACACATACCTTTGTAATCGGGCGAGTTTATACTTTCAGATGCAACAGGAATTTGTCGAATTCGTCAATCCGTTCGCGAGATGTGGGAGTTTGAACGTAAAGAATGGTTGAGAAACCATCAAAATATTCGCAAGTGTGATACTCGAAACCAATAACTGGAATGGCCTAGGGGAAAAATACACATACCGTTGTAATCGGACGAGTTTCTGGTTTCAGATGCAACAGGAATTTCTCGAGTTCGTCAATCCGTTCGCGAGATATGGGAGTTTGAAGTTAAGGATTGGTTGAGAAACCATCAAAATTTTCGCAAGTCTGATACTCGAAACCAATAACTACTATTGCCTAGGGCAAAAATACACATACCTTTGTAATCGGGGCAGTTTCTTCTTCCAGATGCAACCAGAATTTCTCGTGTTCGTCAATCAGTTCGCGAGATATGGGAGTTTGAAATTAAGGAACGGTTGAGAAACCATCAAAATTTTCGCAATTCTGATGCTAGAAATGATTAACTGGAATGACCTAGGGGAAAAGTACACACACCATTGTAATCGGTCGACTTTCTGCTTTCAGATGCAACAGGAAATAATCGAGTTCGTCAATCCGTTCGCGAGATATTGGAGTTTGAAGTTAAAGAATGGTTGAGAAACCATCAAAATATTCGCAAGTGTGATACTCGAAACCAATAACTACCATGACCTAGGCGAAAAATGCACATACAATTGTAATCGGGCGAGTTTCTACTTTCAGATGCAACAGGAATTTCTCGAGCTCGTCAATCCGTTCGCGAGATATGGGAGTTTGAAGTTAAGGAATGGTTGAGAAACCATCAAAATTTTCGCAAGTCTGATACTCGAAACCAATAACTGGAACGGCCTAGGGGAGAAGTACACACACCATTGTAATCGGGCAAGTTTCTACTTTCAAATGCAACAGGAATTTCTCGAGCTCGTCAATCCGTTCGCGAGATATGGGACTTTGAAGTTAAGGAATGGTTGAGAAACCATCAAAATTTTCGCAAGTCTGGTACTCGAAACCAATAACTGGAACGGCCTAGGGGAAAAGTACACACACCAATGTAATCGGGGAAGTTTCTACTTTCAGAAGCGACAGGAAATTCTCGAGTCCGCCAATCCGTTCGCGAGGTATCGGAGTTTGAAGTTAAGGAATGGTTGAGAAACCATCACAATTTTCGCAAGTCTGATACTCGAAACCGATAACTACTATGGCCTAGGGGAAAAATACACATACCTTTGTAATCGGGCGAGTTTCTACTTTCAGATGCAACAGGAATTTCTCGAGTTCGTCAATCCGTTCGTGAGATATGGGAGTTTGAAGTTAAGGAATGGTTGAGAGACCATCACAATTTTCGCAAGTCTGATACTCGAAACCAATAACTACTATGGCCTAGGGCAAAAATACACATACCTTTGTAACCGGGCGAGTTTATACTTTCAGATGCAACAGGAATTTCTCGAGTTCGTCAATCCGTTCGCGAGATATGGGAGTTTGAAGTTAAGGAATGGTTGAGAAACCATCAAAATTTTCGCAATTCTGATGCTAGAAATGAATAACTGGAATGACCTAGGGGAAAAGTACACACACCATTGTAATCGGTCGACTTTCTGCTTTCAGATGCAACAGGAAATAATCGAGTTCGTCAATCCGTTCGCGAGATATTGGAGTTTGAAGTTAAGGAATGGTTGAGAAACCATCACAATTTTCGCAAGTCTGATACTCGAAACCGATAACTACTATGACCTAGGGGAAAAATACACATACCTTTGTAATCGGGCGAGTTTTTACTTTCAGATGCAACAGGAATTTCTCGAGTTCGTCAATCCGTTCGCGAGATATGGGAGTTTGAAGTTAAGGAATGGTTGAGAGTCCATCACAATTTTCGCAAGTCTGATACTCGAAACCAATAACTACTATGGCCTGGGGGAAAAATACACATACCTTTGCAATCGGGCGAGTCTCTACTTTCAGATGCAACAGGAATTTCTCGAGTTCGTCAATCCGTTCGTGAGATATGGGAGTTTGAAGTTAAGGAATGGTTGAGAGACCATCACAATTTTCGCAAGTCTGATACTCGAAACCAATAACTACTATGGCCTAGGGCAAAAATACACATACCTTTGTAACCGGGCGAGTTTATACTTTCAGATGCAACAGGAATTTCTCGAGTTCGTCAATCCGTTCGCGAGATATGGGACTTTGAAGTTAAGGAATGGTTGAGAATCCATCAAAATTTCCGCAAGTCTGGTACTCGAAACCAATAACTGGAACGGCCTAGGGGAAAAGTACACACACCAATGTAATCGGGCAAGTTTCTACTTTCAGAAGCGACAGGAACTTCTCGAGTCCGCCAATCCGTTCGCGAGGTATCGGAGTTTGAAGTTAAGGAATGGTTGAGAAACCATCACAATTTTCGCAAGTCTGATACTCGAAACCAATAACTGGAACGGCCTAGGGGAGAAGTACACACACCATTGTAATCGGGCAAGTTTCTACTTTCAAATGCAACAGGAATTTCTCGAGCTCGTCAATCCGTTCGCGAGATATGGGACTTTGAAGTTAAGGAATGGTTGAGAAACCACCACAATTTTCGCAAGTCTGATACTCGAAACCAATAACTACCATGACCTAGGCGAAAAATGCACATACAATTGTAATGGGGCGAGTTTCTACTTTCAGATGCAACAGGAATTTCTCGAGCTCGTCAATCCGTTCGCGACATATGGGAGTTTGAAGTTAAGGAATGGTTGAGAAACCATCAAAATTTTCGCAAGTCTGATACTCGAAACCAATAACTGGAACGGCCTAGGGGAGAAGCACACACACCATTGTTATCGGGCAAGTATCTACTTTCAAATGCAACAGGAATTTCTCGAGCTCGTCAATCCGTTCGCGAGATATGGCACTTTGAAGTTAAGGAATGGTTGAGAAACCATCAAAATTTTCGCAATTCTGATGCTAGAAACGAATAACTGGAATGACCTAGGGGAAAAGTACACACACCATTGTAATCGGGCAAGTATCTACTTTCAGAGGCGACAGGAACTTCTCGAGTTCGCCAATCCGTTCGCGAGGTATCGGAGTTTGAAGTTAAGGAATGGTTGAGAAACCATCACAAATTTCGCAAGTCTGATAATCGAAAACAATAACTACCATTGCCTAGGGGAAAAATGCACATACCTTTGTAATCGGGCGAGTTTTTACTTTCAGATGCAATAGGAATTTCTCGAATTCGTCAATCCGTTCGCGAGATATGGGAGTTTGAAGTTAAGGAATGGTTGAGAAACCACCAAAATTTGCGCAAGTCTGATACCCGAAACAAATAACTGGAACGGCCTAGGGCAAAAATACACATACCGTTGTAATCGGACGAGTCTCTGCTTTCAGATGCAACAGGAATTTCTCGAGTTCGTCAATTCGTTCGCGAGATATGGGAGCTTGAAATTAAGGAACGGTTGAGAAAACATCAAAATTTTCGCAAGTCTGATACTCGAAACCAATAACTGGAACGGCCTAGGGGAAAAGTACACACACCATTGTAATCGGGCCAGTTTCTACTTTCAAATGCAACAGGAATTTCTCGAGTTCGCCAATCCGTTCGCGAGATATGGGAGTTTGAAGTTAAGAAATGGTTGAGAAACCATCAAAATTTTCGCAATTCTGATGCTAGAAACGAATAACTGGAATGACCTAGGGGAAAAGTACACACACCATTGTAATCGGGCAAGTATCTACTTTCAGAGGCGACAGGAACTTCTCGAGTTCGCCAATCCGTTCGCGAGTTATCGGAGTTTGAAGTTAAAGAATGGTTGAGAAACCATCAAAATTTTCGCAAGTCTGATACTCGAAACCAATAACTACTATGGCCTAGGGCAAAAATACACATACCGTTGTAATCGGACGAGCTTCTGGTTTCAGATGCAACAGGAATTTCTCGAGTTCGTCAATCCGTTCGCGAGATATGGGAGTTTGAAGTTAAGGAATGGTTGAGAAACCATCAAAATTTTCGCAAGTCTGATACTCGAAACCAATAACTACAAAGGCCTAGGGGAAAAATACACATACCGTTGTAATCGGGCGAGTTTCTACTTCCACAAGCAACAGGAATTTCTCGAGTTCGTCAATCCGTTCGCGAGATACGGGAGTTTGAAGTTAAGGAATGGTTGAGAAACAATCAAAGTTTTCGCAAGTCTGATGCTAGAAACGAATAACTGGAATGACCTAGGGGAAAAGTACACACACCATTGTTATCGGGCAAGTATCTACTTTCAAATGCTACAGGAATTTCTCGAGTTCGCCAATCCGTTCGCGAGGTATCGGAGTTTGAAGTTAAGGAATGGTTGAGAAACCATCAAAATGTTCGGAAGTCTGATACTCGAAACCAATAACTACCATTGCCTAGGGGAAAAATGCACATACCTTTGTAATTGGGCGAGTTTCTGCTTTCAGATGCAATAGGAATTTCTCGAGTTCGTCAATCCGTTCTCGAGATATGGGAGTTTGAAGTTAAGGAATGGTTGAGAAACCATCAAAATTTTCGCAAGTCTGATGCTAGAAACGAATAACTGGAATGACCTAGGGGAAAAGTACACACACCATTGTAATCGGGCAAGTATCTACTTTCAGAGGCGACAGGATCTTCTCGAGTTCGCCAATCCGTTCGCGAGGTATCGGAGTTTCAAGTTAAAGAATGGTTGAGAAACCATCAAAATTTTCGCACGTCTGATACTCGACACCAATAACTACAAAGGCTTAGGGTAAAAATACACACACCATTGTAATCGGGCAAGATTCTACTTTCAAACGCAACAGGAATTTCTCTACTTCGTCAATCCGTTCTCGATATTTGGGAGTTTGAAGTTAATGAATGCTTGAGAAACCATCAAAATTTTCGCAAGTCTGATACTCGAAACCAATAACTACAAAGCCCTAGGGGAAAAATACACATACCTTTGTAATCGGGCGAGTTTATACTTTCAGATGCAACAGGAATTTCTCGAGCTCGTCAATCCGTTCGCGAGATATGGGAGTTCGAAATTAAGGAACGGTTGAGAAACCATCAAAATTTTCGCAAAACTGATACTTGAAACCAATAACTGGAATGGCCTAGGGGAAAAGTACAAACACCATTCTAATGGGGCGAGTTTCTACTTTCAGATGCAACAGGAATTCCTCGAGTTCGTCGATCCGTTCGCGAGATATGGGAGTTTGAAGTTAAGGAGTGGTTGAGAAACCATCAAAATGTTCGGAAGTCTGTAACTCGAAACCAATAACTACTATGGCCTAGGGCAAAAATACACATACCGTTGTAATCGAGCGAGTTTCTGCTTTTAGATGCAACAGGAATTTCTCGAGTTCGTCAATCCGTTCGCGAGATATGGGTGTTTTAAATTAAGGAACGGTTGAGAAACCATCAAAATTTTCGCAAGTGTGATACTCGAAACCAATAACTGGAATGGCCTAGGGGAAAAGTACACATACCGTTGTAATCGGACGAGTTTCTGGTTTCAGATGCAACAGGAATTTCTCGAGTTCGTCAATCCGTTCGCGAGATATGGGAGTTTGAAGTAAAGGAATGATTGAGAAACCATCACAAATTACGCAAGTCTGATACTCGAAACCAATAACTACCATTGCCTAGGGGAAAAATGCACAAACCTTTGTAATCGGGCGAGTTTCTACTTTCAGATGCAATAGGAATTTCTCGAGTTCGTCAATCCGTTCGCGAGATATGGGAGTTTGAAGTTAAGGAATTGTTGAGAAACCATCAAAATTTTCGCAATTCTGATGCCAGAAACGAATAACTGGAATGACCTAGGGGAAAAGTACACAAACCTTTGTAATCCGTCGAGTTTCTACTTTCAGACGCAACAGGAATTTCTCGAGTTCGTCAATCCGTTCGCGAGACATGGGAATTTGAAATTAAGGAATGGTTGAGAAACCATCAAAATTTTCGCAAGTCTGATACTCGAAACCAATAACTACTATGGCCTAGGGTAAAAATACACATACCGTTGTAATCGGACGAGTTTCTGGTTTCAGATGCAATAGGAATTTCTCGAGTTCGTCGATCCGTTCGCGAGATATGGGAGTATGAAGTTAAGGAATGGTTGAGGAACCATCAAAATTTTCGCAATTCTGATGCTAGAAACGAATAACTCGAATGACCTAGGGGAAAAGTACACACACCATTGTAATCGGGCAAGATTCTACTTTCAGACGCAACAGGAATTTCTCTACTTCGTCAATCCGTTCTCGATATTTGGGAGTTTGAAGTTAAGGAATGCTTTAGAAACCATCAAAATTTTCGCAAGTCTGATACTCGAAACCAATAACTGGAATGGCCTAGGGGAAAAGTACGCACACCATTCTAATGGGGCGAGTTTCTACTTTCAGATGCAACAGGAATTCCTCGAGTTCGTCAATCCGTTCGCGAGATATGGGAGTTTGAAGTTAAGGAATGATTGAGAAACCATCACAAATTACGCAAGTCTGATACTCGAAACCAATAACTACCATTGCCTAGGGGAAAAATGCACATACCTGTGTACTCGGACGAATTTCTGGTTTCAGATGCAACAGGAATTTCTCGAGTTCGTAAATCCGTTCGCGAGATATGGGAGTTTGAAGTTAAGGAATGATTGAGAAACCATCACAAATTACGCAAGTCTGATACTCGAAACCAATAACTACCATTGCCTAGGGGAAAAATGCACATACCTGTGTAATCGGACGAATTTCTGGTTTCAGATGCAATAGGAATTTCTCGAGTTCGTCAATCCGTTCGCGAGATATGGGAGTTTGAAGTTAAGGAATTGTTGAGAAACCATCAAAATTTTCGCAATTCTGATGCTAGAAACGAGTAACTCGAATGACCTAGGGGAAAAGTACACACACCATTGTAATCGGGCAAGTTTCTACTTTCACAGACGACAGGAACTTCTCGAGTTCGTCAATCAGTTCGCGATATATGGGAGTTTGAAGTTAAGGAATGGTAGAGAAACCATCAAAATTTTCGCAATTCTGATGCTAGAAAAGAATAACTGAAATGACCTAGGGGAAAAGTACACACACCATTGTAATCGGTCGACTTTCTACTTTCAGATGCAACAGGAAATAATCGAGTTCGGCAATCCGTTCGCGAGATGTGGTAGTTTGAAATTAAGGAACGGTTGAGAAACCATCACAATTTTCGCAAGTCTGATACTCGAAACCAATAACAACAAAGGCTTAGGGGAAAATACACATGCCGTTGTAATCGGGAGAGTTTCTACATCCAGATTCACCCGGAATTTCTCGAGTTCGTCAATCCGTTCGCGAGATATGGGAGTTTGAAGTTAAGGAATGGATGAGAAACCATCAAAATTTTCTTAATTCTGACGCTAGAAACGAATAACTGGAATGACCGAGGGGAAAAGTACACACACCATTGTAATCGGTCGAGTTTCTACTTTCAGATGCAACAAAAAATAGTCGAGTTCGCCAATCCGTTCGCGAGATATGGGAGTTTGAAGTTGAGGAATGGTTGAGAAACCATCACAATTTTCGCAAGTCTGATACACGAAACTAATAACTACTATGGCCTAGGGCAAAAATACACATACCGTTGTAATCGGACGAGTCTCTGCTTTCAGATGCAACAGGAATTTCTCGAGTTCGTCAATCCGTTCGCGAGATATGGGAGTTTGAAATTAAGGAACTGTTGAGAAACCATCAAAATTTTCGCAAGTCTGATACTCGAAGCCAATAACTACTATGGCCTAGGGCAAAAATACACATACCGTTGTAATCGGACGAGTTTCTGGTTTCAGATGCAATAGGAATTTCTCGAGTTCGTCAATCCGTTCGCGAGATATGGGAGTTTGAAGTTAAGGAATGGTTGAGGAACCATCAAAATTTTCGCAATACTGATGCTAGAAACGAATAACTCGAATGACCTAGGGGAAAAGTACACACACCATTGTAATCGGTCGACTTTCTACTTTCAGATGCAACAGGAAATAATCGAGCTCGGCAATCCGTTCGCGAGATATGGGAGTTTGAAGTTAAGGAATGGTTGAGAAACCGTCACAATTTTCGCAAGTCTGATACTCGAAACCAATAACTACTATGGCCCAGGGGAAAAATACACATACCTTTGTAATCGGGCGTGTTTCTACTTTCAGATGCAACAGGAATTTCTCGAGTTCGTCATTCCGTTCGCGAGATATGGTAGCTAGAATTTACGGAATGGTTGAGAAACCATCAAAATTTTCGCTGGTCTGTAACTCGAAACAAATAATTGGAACGGCCTAGAGGAAAAGTACACACACCATTGTAATCGGGCGGGTTTCTACAATCAGATGCAACAGGAATTTCTCGAGTTCGTCAACCCGTTCGCGAGATATGTGAGTTTGAAGTTAAGGAATGGTTGAGAAACCATCAAAATTGTCGCGAGTCTGATACTCGAAACCAACAACTACAAAGGCTTGGGGGAAAAATTCACATACCATTGTAATCGGGAGAGTTTCTACTTTCGGATGCAACATAAATTTTTTCGGATTCGTCAATGCGTTCGCGAAATATCGGAGTTTGGAGTTAAGAGATGGTTGAGAAACCATCAAAATTTTCGCAATTCTGATGCTAGAAACGAAAAACTGGAATGGCCTAGGGGAAAAGTACACCAACCAATGTAATCGGGCGAGTTTCTACTTTCAGATGCAACAGGAATTTCTCGAGTTCGCCAATCCGTTCGCGAGGTATGGGAGTTTGAAGTTAAGGAATGGTTGAGAAACCATCAAAGTTTTCGCAAATCTGATACTCGAAACCAATAACAACAAAGGCTTAGGGGAAAATACACATGCCGTTGTAATCGGGAGAGTTTCTACATCCAGATTCACCCGGAATTTCTCGAGTTCGTCAATCCGTTCGCGAGATATGGGAGTTTGAAGTTAAGGAATGGTTGAGAAACCATCAAAATTTTCGCAAGTCTGATACTCGAAACCAATAACAACAAAGGCTTAGGGGAAAATACACATGCCGTTGTAATCGGGAGAGTTTCTACATCCAGATTCACCCGGAATTTCTCGAGTTCGTCAATCCGTTCGCGAGATATGGGAGTTTGAAGTTAAGGAATGGTTGAGAAACCATCAAAATTTTCTTAATTCTGACGCTAGAAACGAATAACTGGAATGACCGAGGGGAAAAGTACACACACCATTGTAATCGGTCGAGTTTCTACTTTCAGATGCAACAAAAAATAGTCGAGTTCGCCAATCCGTTCGCGAGATATGGGAGTTTGAAGTTGAGGAATGGTTGAGAAACCATCACAATTTTCGCAAGTCTGATACACGAAACTAATAACTACTATGGCCTAGGGCAAAAATACACATACCGTTGTAATCGGACGAGTCTCTGCTTTCAGATGCAACAGGAATTTCTCGAGTTCGTCAATCCGTTCGCGAGATATGGGAGTTTGAAATTAAGGAACTGTTGAGAAACCATCAAAATTTTCGCAAGTCTGATACTCGAAGCCAATAACTACTATGGCCTAGGGCAAAAATACACATACCGTTGTAATCGGACGAGTTTCTGGTTTCAGATGCAATAGGAATTTCTCGAGTTCGTCAATCCGTTCGCGAGATATGGGAGTTTGAAGTTAAGGAATGGTTGAGGAACCATCAAAATTTTCGCAATACTGATGCTAGAAACGAATAACTCGAATGACCTAGGGGAAAAGTACACACACCATTGTAATCGGTCGACTTTCTACTTTCAGATGCAACAGGAAATAATCGAGCTCGGCAATCCGTTCGCGAGATATGGGAGATTGAAGTTAAGGAATGGTTGAGAAACCGTCACAATTTTCGCAAGTCTGATACTCGAAACCAATAACTACTATGGCCCAGGGGAAAAATACACATACCTTTGTAATCGGGCGTGTTTCTACTTTCAGATGCAACAGGAATTTCTCGAGTTCGTCATTCCGTTCGCGAGATATGGTAGCTAGAATTTACGGAATGGTTGAGAAACCATCAAAATTTTCGCTGGTCTGTTACTCGAAACAAATAATTGGAACGGCCTAGAGGAAAAGTACACACACCATTGTAATCGGGCGGGTTTCTACAATCAGATGCAACAGGAATTTCTCGAGTTCGTCAACCCGTTCGCGAGATATGTGAGTTTGAAGTTAAGGAATGGTTGAGAAACCATCAAAATTGTCGCGAGTCTGATACTCGAAACCAACAACTACAAAGGCTTGGGGGAAAAATTCACATACCATTGTAATCGGGAGAGTTTCTACTTTCGGATGCAACATAAATTTTTTCGGATTCGTCAATGCGTTCGCGAAATATCGGAGTTTGGAGTTAAGAGATGGTTGAGAAACCATCAAAATTTTCGCAATTCTGATGCTAGAAACGAAAAACTGGAATGGCCTAGGGGAAAAGTACACCAACCAATGTAATCGGGCGAGTTTCTACTTTCAGATGCAACAGGAATTTCTCGAGTTCGCCAATCCGTTCGCGAGGTATGGGAGTTTGAAGTTAAGGAATGGTTGAGAAACCATCAAAGTTTTCGCAAATCTGATACTCGAAACCATTAACTGGAATGCCCTAGGGGAAGAGTACACACACCATTTTAATCGAGCGGGCTTCTACTTTCAGATGCAACAGGAATTTCTCGAGCTCGTCAATCCGTTCGCGAGATATGGGAGTTTGAAGTTAAGGAACGGTTGAGAAACCATCAAAATTTTCGTAAGTCTGATACTCGAAACCAATAACAAATATGGCCTAGGGCAAAAATACACATACCGTTGTAATCGGGCGAGTTTTTGCTTTCAGATGCAATAGGGAATTCTCGAGTTCTTCAATCCGTTCGCGAGATATGGGAGTTTGAAGTTAAGGAATGGTTGAGAAACCATCAATATTTTCGTAAGTCTGATACTCGAAACCAATAACAAATATGGCCTAGGGCAAAAATACACATACCGTTGTAATCGGACGAGTTTCTGGTTTCAGATGAAACAGGAAATAATCCAGTTCGTCAATCCGTTCGCGAGACATGGGAGTTTGAAGTTAAGGAATGGTTGAGAAACCATCAAAATTTTCGCAATTCTGATGCTAGAAACGAATAACTGGAATGACCTAGGGGAAAAGTACACACACCATTGTAATCGGTCCAGTTTCTATTTTCAGATGCAATAGGAAATAATCGAGTTCGTCAATCCGTTCACGAGATATGGGAGATTGAAGTTAAGGAATGCTTGAGAAACCATCAAAATTTTCGCAAGTCTGATACTCGGAACCAATAACTACTATGGCCTAGGGCAAAAATACACATACCGTTGTAATCGGACGAGTTTCTGCTTTCAGATGCAAGAGGAATTTTTCGAGTTCGCCAATCCGTTCGCGAGATATGGGAGTTTGAAATTAAGGAACGGTTGAGAAACCATCAAAATTTTCGCAAGTCTGATAATCGAAACCAATAACTGGAATGGCCTATGGGAAAAGTTCACGCACCAATGTAATCGGGCGAGTTTCTACTTTCAGATACAACTGGAATTTCTCGAGTTCGTCATTCCGTTCGCGAGATTTGAGTGTTTGAAGGTAAGGAATTGTTGAGAAACCATCAAAATTATCGCAAGTCTGTTACTCGAAACCAATAACAGGAATGGCCTAGGGGAAAAGTACACACACCATTGTAATCGGGCGAGTTTCTACTTTCAGATACTACAGGAATTTCTCGAGTTCGTCATTCCGTTCGCGAAATATGGGAGTTTGAAGTTAAGGAATTGTTGAGAAACCATCACAATGTTCGCAAGTCTGATACTCGAAACCAATAACTACTATGGCCTAGGGCAAAAATACACATGCCGTTGTAATCGGGAGAGTTTCTTCTTTCAGATACAACAGGAATTTCTCGAGTTCGTCATTCCGTTCGCGAAATATGGGAGTTTGAAGTTAAGGAATTGTTGAGAAACAATCACAATTTTCGCAAGTCTCATACTCGAAACCAATAACTACTGTGGCCTCGGGGAAAAACACACATACCTTTGTAATTGGGCGACTTTCTACATTCAGATGCAACAGGAATTTCTCGAGTTCGTCAATCCGTTCGCGAGATATGGGAGTTTGAAGTTAAGGAATTGTTGAGAAACCATCACAATGTTCGCAAGTCTGATACTCGAAACCAATAACTACTATGGCCTAGGGCAAAAATACACATGCCGTTGTAATCGGGAGAGTTTCTTCTTCCAGATGCAACCGGAATTTCTCGAGCTCGTCAATCCGTTCGCGAGATATGGGAGTTTGAAGTTAAGGAACGGTTGAGAAACCATCAAAATTTTCGCAAGTCTGATACTCGAAACCAATAACTACAAAGGCTTAGGGGAAAAATAAACATACCGTTGTAATTGGGCGAGTTTCTACTTTCAGATGCAACAGGAAATAATCCAGTTCGTCAATCCGTTTACGAGATATGGTAGTTTGAAGTTAAGGAATGCTTGAGAAACCATCAAAATTTTCGCAAGTCTGGTAATCGAAACCAATAACTGGAATGGCCTATGGGAAAAGTACACACACCATTGTAATGGGGCGAGTTTCTACTTTCAGATGCAACAGGAATTTCTCGAGTTCGTCAATCCGTTCGGGAGATATGGGAGTTTGAAGTTAAGGAATGGTTGGGAAACCATCAAAATTATCGCAAGTCTGTTACTCGAAACCAATAACAGGAATGGCCTAGGGGAAAAGTACACACACCATTGTAATCGGGCGAGTTTCTACTTTCAGATACAACAGGAATTTCTCGAGTTCGTCATTCCGTTCGCGAAATATGGGAGTTTGAAGTTAAGGAATTGTTGAGAAACCATCACAATGTTCACAAGTCTGATACTCGAAACCAATAACTACTATGGCCTAGGGCAAAAATACACATGCCTTTGTAATCGGGAGAGTTTCTTCTTCCAGATGCAACCGGAATTTCTCGTGTTCGTCAATTCGTTCGCGAGATATGGGAGTTTGAAGTTAAGGAATGATTGAGAAACAATCACAATTGTCGCAAGTCTCATACGCGAAACCAATAACTACTGTGGCCTCGGGGAAAAACACACATACCTTTGTAATTGGGCGAGTTTCTACTTTCAGATGCAACAGGAATTTCTCGAGTTCGTCAAATCGTTCGCGAGATATGGGAGTTTGAAGTTAAGGAATGGTTGAGAAACCATCAATATTTTCGCAAGTCTGATACTCGAAACCAATAACAACTATGGCCTAGGGCAAAAATACACATACCGTTGTAATCGGACGAGTTTCTGCTTTCAGATGCAAGAGGAATTTCTCGAGTTCGTCAATCCGTTCGCGAGATATGGGAGTTTGAAATTAAGGAACGGTTGAGAAACCATCAAAATTTTCGCAAGTCTGATAATCGAAACCAATAACTGGAATGGCCTAGGGGAAAAGTACACACACCAATGTAATCGGGCGAGTTTCTACTTTCAGATACAACTGGAATTTCTCGAGTTCGTCATTCCGTTCGCGAGATTTGGGTGTTTGAAGGTAAGGAATGGTTGAGAAACCATCAAAATTTTCGCTGGTCTGTTACTCGAA
Organism: Ptiloglossa arizonensis; assembly: GCF_051014685.1. Lineage (NCBI taxonomy): Eukaryota > Metazoa > Arthropoda > Insecta > Hymenoptera > Colletidae > Ptiloglossa > Ptiloglossa arizonensis. Next base: position 687,317 of record NW_027478455.1, on the reverse strand, counting down.
ACCAATAACTGGAATGGCCTAGGGCAAAAATACACATACCTTTGTAATCGGGAGAGTTTCTGCCTTCAGATTCAACAGGAATTTCTCGAGTTCCTCAACCCGTTCGCGAGATATGGGAGTTTGAAGTTAAGGAATGGTTGAGAAACCATCAAAATTTTCGCAAGTCTGATACTCGAAACCAATAACTACAATGGCCTAGGGGAAAAATACACATAGCGTTGTAATCGGGAGAGTTTCTATTTTCAGATGCAACAGAAATTTTTCGGATTCGTCAATCCGTTCGCGAAATATGGGAGTTTGGAGTTAAGGAATGGTTGAGGAACCATAAAAATTTTCGCAAGTCTGATACTCGAAACCAATAACTACAAAGGCCTAAGGGAAAAATACACATACCTTTGTAATCGGGCGAGATTCTACTTTTAGATGCAACAGGAATTTCTCGAGCTCGTCAATCCGTTCGCGAGATATGGGAGTTTGAAATTAAGGAACGGTTGAGAAACCATCAAAATTTTCGCAAGTCTGATACTCGAAACCAATAACTACAAAGGCTTAGGGGAAAAATAAACATACCGTTGTAATCGGGAGAGTTTCTTCATCCAGATGCAACCTGAATTTCTCGTGTTCGTCAATCCGTTCGCGAGATATGGGAGTTTGAAGATAAGGAATGATTGAGAAACAATCACAATTTTCGCAAGTCTGTTACTCGAAACCAATAACTACTCTGGCCTAGTGGAAAAATACATATACCTTTGTAATTGGGCGAGTTTCTACTTTCAGATGCAACAGGAATTTCTCGAGTATGTCAATCCGTTCGCGAGATATGGGATTTTGAAGTTAAGGAATGGCTGAGAAACCAAAAAAATTTTCGCAATTCTGATGCTAGAAACGAATAACTGGAATGACCTAGGGGAAAAGTACACACACCATTGTAATCGGTCGAGTTTCTACTTTCAGATGCAACAGGAAATAATCGAGTTCGACAATCCGTTCGCGAGATATGGGAGTTTGAAGTTAAGGAATGGCTGAGAGACCATCACAGTTTTCGCAAGTCTGATACTCGAAACCAATAACTACTATGGCCTAGGGGAAAAATACACATACCTTTGTAATCGGGCGAGTTTCTACTTTCAGATGCAACAGGAATTTCTCGAGTTCGTCAATCCGTTCGCGAGATATGGGAGTTTGAAGTTAAGGAATGGTGGAGAAACCATCAAAATTTTCGCAATTCTGATGCTGGTAGCGAATAACAGGAATGACACGGGTGGAAAAGTACACAAACCATTGTAATCGGTCGACTTTCTACTTTCAGATGCAACAGGAAATAATCAAGTTCGTCAATCCGTTCGCGAGGTATGGGAGTTTCGAGTTAAGGAATGGTTGAGAAACCATATAAATTTTCTCAAGGCTGATACTCGAAAGCAATAACTGGAATGGCCTAGGGGAAATGTATACACACCATTGTAAACGGGCGAGTTTCTACTTTCAGATACAACAGGAATTTCTCGAGTTCGTCATTCCGTTCGCGAGATATGGGTGTTGAAGGTAAGGAATGGTTCAGAAATCATCAAAATTTTCGCTGTCCTGATACTCGAAACCAATAACTGGAATGGCCTAGGGCAAAAATACACATACCTTTGTAATCGGGCGAGTTTCTACTTTCAGATGCAACAGGAATTTCTCGAGTTCGTCAATCGGTTCGCGAGATATGGGAGTTTGAAGTTAAGGAATGATTGAGAAACCATCAAAATTTTCGCAAGTCTGATACTCGAAACCAATAACTACAATGGCCTAAGGGAAAAATACACATAGCGTAGTAATCGGGAGAGTTTCTATCTTCAGATGCAACAGAAATTTTTCGGATTCGTCAATCCGTTCGCGAAATATGGGAGTTTGGAGTAAAGGAATGGTTGAGAAACCATATAAATTTTCGCAAGTCTGATACTCGAAACCAATAACTACTATGGCCTAGGGCAAAAATACACATACCGTTGTAATCGGACGAGTTTCTACTTTCAGATGCAACAGGAATTTCTCGAGTTCGTCAATCCGTTCGCGAGATATGGGAGTTTGAAGTTAAGGAATGGTTGAGAAACCATCAAAATTTTCGCAATTCTGATGCTAGAAGCGAATAACAGGAATGACCTGGGGGAAAAGTGCACACACCATTGTAATCGGTCGACTTTCTACTTTCAGATGCAACAGGAAATAATCAAGTTCGTCAATCCGTTCGCGAGATATGGGAGTTTGGAGTTAAGGAATGGTTGAGAAACCATATAAATTTTCGCAAGGCTGATACTCGAGCGCAATAACTGGAATGGCCTAGGGGAAAAGTACACACACCATTGTAAACGGGCGAGTTTCTACTTTCAGATACAACAGGAATTTCTCGAGTTCGTCATTCCGTTCGCGAGATATGGGTGTTGAAGGTAAGGAATGGTTCAGAAACCATAAAAATTTTCGCTGTCCTGAAACTCGAAACCAATAACTGGAATGGCCTAGGGCAAAAATACACATACCTTTGTAATCGGGCGAGTTTCTACTTTCAGATGCAACAGGAATTTCTCGAGTTCGTCAATCGGTTCGCGAGATATGGGAGTTTGAAGTTAAGGAATGGTTGAGAAACCATCAAAATTTTCGCAAGTCTGATACTCGAAACCAATAACTACAATGGCCTAAGGGAAAAATACACATAGCGTTGTAATCGGGAGAGTTTCTATTTTCAGATGCAACAGAAGTTTTTCGGATTCGTCAATCCGTTCGCGAAATATGGGAGTTTGGAGTAAAGGAATGGTTGAGAAACCATATAAATTTTCGCAAGTCTGATACTCGAAACCAACAACTACTATGGCCTAGGGCAAAAATACACATACCGTTGTAATCGGACCAGTTTCTACTTTCAGATGCAACAGGAATTTCTCGAGTTCGTCAATCCGTTCGCGAGATATGGGTGTTGAAGGTAAGGAATGGTTCAGAAACCATCAAAATTTTCGCTGTCATGATACTCGAAACCAATAACTGCAATGGCCTAGGGCAAAAATACACATATCTTTGTAATCGGGCGAGTTTCTACTTTCAGATGCAACAAGAATTTCTCGAGTTCGTCAATCGGTTCGCGAGATATGGGAGTTTGAAGTTAAGGAATGGTTGAGAAACCATCAAAATTTTCGCAAGTCTGATACTCGAAACCAATAACTACAATGGCCTAAGGGAAAAATACACATAGCGTTGTAATCGGGAGAGTTTCTATTTTCAGATGCAACAGAAATTTTTCGGATTCGTCAATCCGTTCGCGAGGTATGGGAGTTTGAAGTTAAGGAATGGTTGAGAAACAATCACAATTTTCGCAAGTCTGATACTCGAAACCAATAACTACTGTGGCCTAGGGGAAAAATACACATACCTTTGTAATTGGGCGAGTTTCTACTTTCAGATGCAACAGGAATTTCTCGAGTATGTCAATCCGTTCGCGAGATATGGGAGTTTGAAGTTAAGGAATGTTTGAGGAACCATCAAAATTTTCGCAATTCTGATGCTAGAAACGAATAACTGGAATGACCTGGGGGAAAAGTACCCACACCATTGTAATCGGTCGAGTTTCTACTTTCAGATGCAACAGGAAATAATCGAGTTCGTCAATCCGTTCGCGAGATATGGGAGTTTGAAGATAAGGAATGGTTGAGAGACCATAACAATTTTCGCAAGTCTGATACTCGAAACCAATAACTACAATGGCCTAAGGGAAAAATACACATAGCGTTGTAATCGGACGAGTTTCTACTTTCAGATGCAATAGGAATTTCTCGAGTTCGTCAATCCGTTCGCGAGATATGGGAGTTTGAAGTTAAGGAATGGTTGAGAAACAATCACAATTTTCGCAAGTCTGATACTCGAAACCAATAACTACTGTGGCCTAGGGGAAAAATACACATACCTTTGTAATTGGGCGAGTTTCTACTTTCAGATGCAACAGGAATTTCTCGAGTATGTCAATCCGTTCGCGAGATATGGGAGTTTGAAGTTAAGGAATGGTTGAGGAACCATCAAAATTTTCGCAATTCTGATGCTAGAAACCAATAACTACAATGGCCTAAGGGAAAAATACACATAGCCTTGTAATCGGGAGAGTTTCTTTTTTCAGATGCAACAGAAATTTTTCGGATTCGTCAATTCGTTCGCTAAATATGGGAGTTTGGTGTAAAGGAATGGTTGAGAAACCATATAAATTTTCGCAAGTCTGATACTCGAAACCAATAACTACTATGGCCTAGGACAAAAATAAACATACCGTTGTAATCGGACGAGTTTCTACTTTCAGATGCAACAGGAATTTCTCGAGTTCGTCAATCCGTTCGCGAGATATGGGAGTTTGGAGTTAAGGAATGGTTGAGAAACCATATAAATTTTCGCAAGGCTGATACTCGAGAGCAATAACTGGAATGGCCTAGGGGAAAAGTACACACACCATTGTAAACGGGCGAGTTTCTACTTTCAGATACAACAGGAATTTCTCGAGTTCGTCATTCCGTTCGCGAGATATGGGTGTTGAAGGTAAGGAATGGTTGAGAAACCATCAAAATTTTCGCTGTCCTGATACTCGAAACCAATAACTGGAATGGCCTAGGGCAAAAATACACATACCTTTGTAATCGGGCGAGTTTCTACTTTCAGATGCAACAGGAATTTCTCGAGTTCGTCAATCCGTTCGCGAGATATGGGAGTTTGAAGTTAAGGAATGGGTGAGAAACCATCAAAATTTTCGCAAGTCTGATACTCGAAACCAATAACTACAATGGCCTAAGGGAAAAATACACATAGCGTTGTAATCGGACGAGTTTCTACTTTCAGATGCAACAGGAATTTCTCGAGTTCGTCGATCCGTTCGCGAGATATGGGAGTTTGAAGTTAAGGAATGGTTGAGAAACAATCACAATTTTCGCAAGTCTGATACTCGAAACCAATAACTACTGTGGCCTAGGGGAAAAATACACATACCTTTGTAATTGGGCGAGTTTCTACTTTCAGATGCAACACGAATTTCTCGAGTATGTCAATCCGTTCGCGAGATATGGGAGTTTGAAGTTAAGGAATGTTTGAGGAACCATCAAAATTTTCGCAATTCTGATGCTAGAAACGAATAACTGGAATGACCTGGGGGAAAAGTACCCACACCATTGTAATCGGTCGACTTTCTACTTTCAGATGCAACAGGAAATAATCGAGTTCGTCAATCCGTTCGCGAGATATGGGAGTTTGAAGTTAAGGAATGGTTGAGAAACCACCAAAATTTTCGCTGTCCTGATACTCCAAACCAATAACTGGAATGGCCTAGGGCAAAAATACACATACCTTTATAATCGGGCGAGTTTCTACTTTCAGATGCAACAGGAATTTCTCGAGTTCGTCAATCGGTTCGCGAGATATGGGAGTTTGAAGTTAAGGAATGGTTGAGAAACCATAAAAATTTTCGCAATTCTGATACTCGAAACCAATAACTACTGTGGCCTAGGGGAAAAATACACACACCATTGTAATCGGTCGAGTTTCTACTTTCAGATGCAACAGGAAATAATCGAGTTCTTCAATCCGTTCGCGAGATATGGGAGTTTGAAGTTAAGGAATGGTTGAGAAACCATCAAAATTTTCGCATGTCTGATACTCGAAACCAATAACTGGAATGGCCTAGGGGAAAAGTACACACACCATTGTAATGGGGCGAGTTTCTACTTTCAGATGCAACAGGAATTCCTCGAATTCGTCAATCCGTTCGCGAGATATGGGAGTTTGAAAATAAGGAATGGTTGAGAGACCATCACAATTTTCGCAAGTCTGATACTCGAAACCAATAACTACTATGGCCTAGGGCAAAAATACACATACAGTTGTAATCGGACGAGTTTCTACTTTCTGATGCAGCAGGAAATAATCGAGTTCGTCAATCCGTTCGCGAGATATGGGAGTTTGAAGTTAAGGAATGGTTGAGAAACCATCAATATTTTCGCAAGTCTGATACTCGAAACCAATAACTACTATGGCCTATGGCAAAAATACACATACCGTTGTAATCGGGAGAGTTTCTTCTTCCAGATGCAACAGGAATTTCTCGAGTTCGTCAATCGGTTCGCGAGATATGGGAGTTTGAAGTTAAGGAATGGTTGAGAAACCATCAAAATTTTCGCAAGTCTGATACTCGAAACCAATAACTACAATGGCCTAAGGGAAAAATACACATAGCGTTGTAATCGGGAGAGTTTCTATTTTCAGATGCAACAGAAGTTTTTCGGATTCGTCAATCCGTTCGCGAAATATGGGAGTTTGGAGTAAAGGAATGGTTGAGAAACCATATAAATTTTCGCAAGTCTGATACTCGAAACCAACAACTACTATGGCCTAGGGCAAAAATACACATACCGTTGTAATCGGACCAGTTTCTACTTTCAGATGCAACAGGAATATCTCGAGTTCGTCAATCCGTTCGCGAGATATGGGTGTTGAAGGTAAGGAATGGTTCAGAAACCATCAAAATTTTCGCTGTCATGATACTCGAAACCAATAACTGGAATGGCCTAGGGCAAAAATACACATATCTTTGTAATCGGGCGAGTTTCTACTTTCAGATGCAACAAGAATTTCTCGAGTTCGTCAATCGGTTCGCGAGATATGGGAGTTTGAAGTTAAGGAATGGTTGAGAAACCATCAAAATTTTCGCAAGTCTGATACTCGAAACCAATAACTACAATGGCCTAAGGGAAAAATACACATAGCGTTGTAATCGGGAGAGTTTCTATTTTCAGATGCAACAGAAATTTTTCGGATTCGTCAATCCGTTCGCGAGGTATGGGAGTTTGAAGTTAAGGAATGGTTGAGAAACAATCACAATTTTCGCAAGTCTGATACTCGAAACCAATAACTACTGTGGCCTAGGGGAAAAATACACATACCTTTGTAATTGGGCGAGTTTCTACTTTCAGATGCAACAGGAATTTCTCGAGTATGTCAATCCGTTCGCGAGATATGGGAGTTTGAAGTTAAGGAATGTTTGAGGAACCATCAAAATTTTCGCAATTCTGATGCTAGAAACGAATAACTGGAATGACCTGGGGGAAAAGTACCCACACCATTGTAATCGGTCGAGTTTCTACTTTCAGATGCAACAGGAAATAATCGAGTTCGTCAATCCGTTCGCGAGATATGGGAGTTTGAAGATAAGGAATGGTTGAGAGACCATAACAATTTTCGCAAGTCTGATACTCGAAACCAATAACTACAATGGCCTAAGGGAAAAATACACATAGCGTTGTAATCGGACGAGTTTCTACTTTCAGATGCAACAGGAATTTCTCGAGTTCGTCAATCCGTTCGCGAGATATGGGAGTTTGAAGTTAAGGAATGGTTGAGAAACAATCACAATTTTCGCAAGTCTGATACTCGAAACCAATAACTACTGTGGCCTAGGGGAAAAATACACATACCTTTGTAATTGGGCGAGTTTCTACTTTCAGATGCAACAGGAATTTCTCGAGTATGTCAATCCGGTCGCGAGATATGGGAGTTTGAAGTTAAGCAATGGTTGAGGAACCATCAAAATTTTCGCAATTCTGATGCTAGAAACCAATAACTACAATGGCCTAAGGGAAAAATACACATAGCGTTGTAATCGGGAGAGTTTCGTTTTTCAGATGCAACAGAAATTTTTCGGATTCGTCAATTCGTTCGCTAAATATGGGAGTTTGGTGTAAAGGAATGGTTGAGAAACCATATAAATTTTCGCAAGTCTGATACTCGAAACCAATAACTACTATGGCCTAGGACAAAAATACACATACCGTTGTAATCGGACGAGTTTCTACTTTCAGATGCAACAGGAATTTCTCGAGTTCGTCAATCCGTTCGCGAGATATGGGAGTTTGAAGTTAAGGAATGGTTGAGAAACCATCAAAATTTTCGCAAGTCTGATACTCGAAACCAATAACTACAATGGCCTAAGGGAAAAATACACATAGCGTTGTAATCGGACGAGTTTCTACTTTCAGATGCAACAGGAATTTCTCGAGTTCGTCAATCCGTTCGCGAGATATGGGAGTTTGAAGTTAAGGAATGGTTGAGAAACAATCACAATTTTCGCAAGTCTGATACTCGAAACCAATAACTACTGTGGCCTAGGGGAAAAATACACATACCTTTGTAATTGGGCGAGTTTCTACTTTCAGATGCAACAGGAATTTCTCGAGTATGTCAATCCGTTCGCGAGATATGGGAGTTTGGAGTTACGAGACGGTTGAGGAACCATCAAAATTTTCGCAATTCTGATGCTAGAAACGAATAACTGGAATGGCCTAGGGGAAAAGAACACATACCATTGTAATCGGGAGAGTTTCTACTTTCAGATGCAGCAGAAATTTTTCGGATTCGTCAATACGATCGCGAAATATCGGGGTTTGGAGTTAAGAGATGGTTGAGAAACCATCAAACTTTTCGCAATTCTGATAGTCGAAACCAATAACAGGAATGGCCTAGGGGAAAAGTACACACACCATTGTAATCTGGCGAGTTTCTACTTTCAGATGCAACAGGAATTTCTCCAGTTCATCAATCTGTTCGCGAGATGTGGGAGTTTGAAGTTAAGGAATGGTTGAGACAGCATCAAAATCTTCGCAAGTCTGATACTCGAAACCAATAACTACAATGGCCTAGGGCAAAAATACACATGCCGTTGTGATCGGGCGAGTTTCTGCTTTCAGATGGAACAGGAATTTCTCGAGTTCGTCAATCTGTTCGCGAGATATGGGTGTTTGGAGTTGACGAATGGTTGAGAAACCATAAAAATTTGCCCTGGTCTGATACTCGAAACCTATAACTGTAATGGCCTAGGGGAAAGGTACACACACCATTGTAATCGGGCGAGTTTCTACATTCAGATGCAACAGGAATTTCTCGAGTTCGTCAACCCGTGCGCGAGATAAGACAGTTTGAAGTTCAAGAATGGTTGAGAAACCATCAAAATATTCGCTGGTCTGATACTCGAAACCAATAACTGGAATGGCCTAGGGGAAAAGTACACACACCGTTGTAATCGGGCGAGTTTCTACATTCAGATGCAACAGGAATTTCTCGAGTTCGTCATTCCGTTCGCGAGATATGGGAGTTTGAAGTTACGGAATGTTTGAGAAACCATCAAAATTTTCGCTGGTCTGATACTCGAAAACTATAACTGGAATGGCCTAGGGGAAAAGTACACACACCTTTGTAATCGGGCGAGTTTCTACTTTCAGATGCAACAGGAATTTCTCGAGTTCGTCATTCCGTTCGCGAGATATGGGAGTTTGAAGTTAAGGAATGGTTGAGGAACCATCAAAATTTTCGCAAGTCTGACATTCGAAACCAATAACTACTATGGCCTAGGGCAAAAATACACATACCATTGTAATCGGGCGAGGTTCTACTTTCAGATGCAACAGGAATTTCTCGAGTTCGTCATTCCCTTCGCGAGGTATGGGAGTTTGAAGTTACGGAATGTTTGAGAAACCATCAAAATTTTCCCTGGTCTGATACTCGAAACCTATAACTGGAATGCCCTACGGGAAAAGTTCACACACCTTTGTAATCGAGCGAGTTTCTACTTTCAGATGCAACAGGAATTTCTCGAGTTCGTCAATCCGTTCAGGAGATATGGGAGTTTGAAGTTAAGGAATGGTTGAGAAACCATCAAAATTTTCGCAAGTCTGATACTAGAAACCAATAACAACTATTGCCTAGGGCAAAAATACACATACCGTTGTGATCGGGCGTGTTTCTGCTTTCAGATGCAACAGGAATTTCTTGAGTTCGCCAATCCGTTCGCGACATTTGGGAGTTTGAAGTTAAGGAATGGTTCAGAAACCATCAAAATTTTCGCAATTCTGATACTCGAAACCAATAACTACAATGACCTAGGGGAAAAATACACAGCCGTTGTAATCGGGCGAGTATCTGCTTTCATGTGCAACAGGAACTTCTCGAGTTCGTCAATCTGTTCGCGAGATATGGGTGTTTGAAGTTAAGGAATGGTTGAGAAACCATCAAAATTTTCGCAAGTCTGATTCTCGAAACCAATAACTGGAATGGCCTACGGGAATAGTACACACACCATTGTAATGGGGCGAGTTTCTACTTTCAGATGCAACAGGAATATCTCGGGTTCGTCAATCCGTTCGCGAGATATGGGAGTTTGAAGTTAAGGAATGGTTGAGAAACCATCAAAATTTTCGCAAGTCTGATACACGAAACCAATAACTACAATGGCCTAGGGCAAAAATACTCATACCGTTGTAATCGGGCGAGTTTCTGCTTTCAGATGCAACAGGAACATCTTGAGTTCGTCAATCCGTTCGCGAGATATGGGAGTTTGAAGTTAAGGAATGGTTGAGGAACCATCAAAATTTTCGCAAGTCTGACATTCGAAACCAATAACTGGAATGGCCTAGGGGAAAAGAACACACACCGTTGTAATTGGGCGAGTTTCTACTTTCAGATGCAACAGGAATATCTCGAGTTCGTCAATCCGTCCGCGAGATATGAGAGATTGAAGTTAAGGAATGGTTGAGAAACCATCAAAATTTTCGCAATTCTGATACTCGAAACCAATAACTGGAATGGCCTAGGGGAAAAGAACACACACCGTTGTAATCGGGCGAGTTTCTACTATCAGATGCAACAGGAATTCCTCGAGTTCGTCAATCCGTCCGCGAGATATGAGAGATTGAAGTTAAGGAATGGTTGAGAAACCATCAAAATTTTCGCAAGTTTGATACTCGAAACCAATAACTGGAATATCCTAGGGGAAAAGTACACACACCATTGTAATCGGGCGAGTTTCTACTTTCAGATGCAACAGGAGTATCTCGAGTTCGTTAATCCGTTCGCGAGATATGGGAGTTTGGAGTTAAGAGACGGTTGAGAAACCATCAAAATTTTCGCAATTCTGATGCTAGAAACGAATAACTGGAATGGCCTAGGGGAAAATAACACATACCGTTGCAATCGGGCGAGTTTCTACTTTCAGATGCAACAGGAATTTCTCGAGTTCGTCAATCCGTTCGCGAGATGTGGGAGTTAGAATTTAAGGAATGGTTGAGAAAACATCAAAATTTTCGCAAGTCTGATACTCGAAACCAATAGCTACAATGGCCTAGGTGAAAAATACACATACCGTTGTAATCGGGCGACTTTCTGCTTTCAGATGCAGCAGGAATTTCTCGCGTTCGTCAATCCGTTCGAGAGATGTGGGAGTGTGAAGTTAAGGAATGGTTGAGAAAACATCAAAGTTTTCGCAAGTCTGATACTCGAAACCAATAACTACTATGACCAGGGGGAAAAATACACATACCATTGCAATCGGGCGAGCTTCTACTTTCAGATGCAACAGGAATTTCTCGAGTTCGTCAATCCGTTCGCGAGATACGGGAGTTTTGGAGTTAAGAGACGGTTGAGAAACCATCAAAATTTTTTTAACTCTGATGCTAGAAACGAATAACTGTAATGCCATAGGGGAAAAGAACACATACCGTTGCAATCGGGCGAGTTTCTGTTTTCAGATGCAACAGGAATTTTTCGGATCCATCAACCCGCTCGCGAGATATGGGAGTTTGAAGTTAAGGTACGGTTGAGAAACCATCAAAATTTCGCTGGTCGGATACTCGAAACCTATAACTGGAATGGCCTAGGGGAAAAAAGCACACACACCATTATAATCGGGCGAGTTTCTACTTTCAGATGCAACAGGAATTTCTCGAGTTCGTCAATCCGTTCGCGAGATATGGGAGTTTGAAGTTAAGGAATGGTTCAGAAACCATCAAAATTTTCGCAAGTCTGATACTCGAAACCAATAACTGAAATGGCCTAGGGGAAAGTGGACACACCATTGTAATCGGGCGAGTTTCTACTTTCAGATGCAACAGGAATATCTCGAGTTCGTTAATCCGTTCGCGAGATATGGGAGTTTGAAGTTAAGGAATAGTTGAGAAACCATCAAAGTTTTCGCTGGGCTGATACGCGAAACCTATAACTGGAATGGCCTAGGGGAAAAATACACATACGGTTGTAATCGGGCGACTTTCTACTTTCAGATGCAACAGGAATATCTCGAGTTGGTCAATCCGTTCGCGAGATATGGGAGTTTGAAGTTAAGGAATGGTTGAGAAACCATCAAAATTTTCGCAAGTCTGATACTCGAAACCAATAACTACTACTGCCTAGGGCAAAAATACACATACTATTGTAATCGGGCGAGTTCTGCTTTTCAGATGCAACAGGAATATCTCGAGTTCGTCAATCCGTTCGCGAGATATGAGAGTTTGAAGTTAAGGAATGGATGAGAAACCCCTCAAATTTTCGCTGGTCTTATACTCGAAACCTATAACTGGAATGGCCTAGGGGAAAAGCACACAAACCATTATAATCGGGCGAGTTTCTACTTTCAGATGCAACAGGAATTTCTCGAGTTCGTCAATCCGTTCGCGAGATATGGGAGTTTGAAGTTAAGGAATGGTTCAGAACCATCAAAATTTTCGCAAGTCTGATACTCGAAACCAATAACTGAAATGGCCTAGTGGAAAAGTACACACACCATTGTAATCGGGCGAGTTTCTACTTTCAGATGCAACAGGAATATCTCGAGTTCGTTAATCCGTTCGCGAGATATGGGAGTTTGAAGTAAGGAATAGTTGAGAAACCATCAAAATTTCGCTGGCTGATACGCGAAACCTATAACTGGAATGGCCTAGGGGAAAAATACACATACCGTTGTAATCGGGCGACTTTCTACTTTCAGATGCAACAGGAATTTCTCGAGTTCATCAATCCGTTCGCGAGATATGGGTGTTTGAAGTTAAGGAATGGTTGAGAAACCATCAAGATGTTCGCAAGTCTGATACTCGAAACCAATAACTGGAATGGCCTAGGGGAAAAGTACTCACACCATTATAATCGGGCGAGTTTCTACTTTCAGATGCAACACGAATATATCGAGTTCGTCTATCCGTTCGCGAGATATGGAGTTAGAAGTTAAGGAATGTTTGAGAAACCATCAAAATGTTCGCAAGTCTGATACTCGAAACCAATAACTGAAATGGCCTAGGGGAAAAATACACATACCGTTGTAATCGGGCGACTTTCTACTTTCAGATGCAACAGGAATTTCTCGAGTTCATCAATCCGTTCGCGAGGTATGGGAGTTTGAAGTTAAGGAATGGTTGAGAAACCATCAAAGTTTTCGCAAGTCTGATACTCGAAAGCAATAACTACAATGGCCTAGGGGAAAAATACAAATACCGTTGTAATCGGGCGAGTTTCTGCTTTCAGATGCAACAGGAATTTCTCGAGTTCGTCAATCCGTTCGCGAGATATGGGAGTTTGAAGTTAAGGAATGGTTGAGAAACAATCAAAAATTTCGCAAGTCTGATACACGAAACCAATAACTGGAATGGGCTAAGGGAAAAGTACACACACCGTTGTAATCGGGCGAGTTTCTACTTTCAGGTGCAAGAGGAATTTCTCGAGTTCGTCAATCCGTTCGCGAGATATGGGGTTTGAAGTTAAGGAATGTTGAGAAACCATCAAAGTTTTCGCAAGTCTGATACTCGAAAGCAATAACGACAATGGCCTAGGGGAAAAGTAGACACACCATTGTAATCGGGCGAGTTTCTACTTTCAGATGCAACAGGAATATCTCGAGTTCGTTAATCCGTTCGCGAGATATGGGAGTTTGAAGTTAAGGAATAGTTGAGAAACCATCAAAGTTTTCGCTGGGCTGATACGCGAAACCTATAACTGGAATGGCCTAGGGGAAAAATACACATACGGTTGTAATCGGGCGACTTTCTACTTTCAGATGCAACAGGAATATCTCGATTTGGTCAATCCGTTCGCGAGATATGGGAGTTTGAAGTTAAGGAATGGTTGAGAAACCATCAAAATTTTCGCAAGTCTGATACTCGAAACCAATAACTACTATTGCCTAGGGCAAAAATACACATACTATTGTAATCGGGCGAGTTTCTGCTTTCAGATGCAACAGGAATATCTCGAGTTCGTCAATCCGTTCGCGAGATATGGGAGTTTGAAGTTAAGGAATGGTTGAGAAACCCTCAAAATTTTCGCTGGTCTTATACTCGAAACCTATAACTGGAATGGCCTAGGGGAAAAGCACACAAACCATTATAATCGGGCGAGTTTCTACTTTCAGATGCAACAGGAATTTCTCGAGTTCGTCAATCCGTTCGCGAGATATGGGAGTTTGAAGTTAAGGAATGGTTCAGAACCATCAAAATTTTCGCAAGTCTGATACTCGAAACCAATAACTGAAATGGCCTAGTGGAAAAGTACACACACCATTGTAATCGGGCGAGTTTCTACTTTCAGATGCAACAGGAATATCTCGAGTTCGTTAATCCGTTCGCGAGATATGGGAGTTTGAAGTTAAGGAATAGTTGAGAAACCATCAAAATTTTCGCTGGGCTGATACGCGAAACCTATAACTGGAATGGCCTAGGGGAAAAATACACATACCGTTGTAATCGGGCGACTTTCTACTTTCAGATGCAACAGGAATTTCTCGAGTTCATCAATCCGTTCGCGAGATATGGGTGTTTGAAGTTAAGGAATGGTTGAGAAACCATCAAGATGTTCGCAAGTCTGATACTCGAAACCAATAACTGGAATGGCCTAGGAGAAAAGTACTCACACCATTGTAATCGGGCGAGTTTCTACTTTCAGATGCAACACGAATATATCGAGTTCGTCTATCCGTTCGCGAGATATGGGAGTTAGAAGTTAAGGAATGTTTGAGAAACCATCAAAATGTTCGCAAGTCTGATACTCGAAACCAATAACTGAAATGGCCTAGGGGAAAAATACACATACCGTTGTAATCGGGCGACTTTCTACTTTCAGATGCAACAGGAATTTCTCGAGTTCATCAATCCGTTCGCGAGGTATGGGAGTTTGAAGTTAAGGAATGGTTGAGAAACCATCAAAGTTTTCGCAAGTCTGATACTCGAAAGCAATAACTACAATGGCCTAGGGGAAAAATACAAATACCGTTGTAATCGGGCGAGTTTCTGCTTTCAGATGCAACAGGAATTTCTCGAGTTCGTCAATCCGTTCGCGAGATATGGGAGTTTGAAGTTAAGGAATGGTTGAGAAACAATCAAAAATTTCGCAAGTCTGATACACGAAACCAATAACTGGAATGGGCTAAGGGAAAAGTACACACACCGTTGTAATCGGGCGAGTTTCTACTTTCAGGTGCAAGAGGAATTTCTCGAGTTCGTCAATCCGTTCGCGAGATATGGGGGTTTGAAGTTAAGGAATGGTTGAGAAACCATCAAAGTTTTCGCAAGTCTGATACTCGAAAGCAATAACGACAATGGCCTAGGGGAAAAATACAAATACCGTTGTAATCGGGCGAGTTTCTGCTTTCAGATGCAACAGGAATTTCTCATGTTCGTCAATCCGTTCGCGAGATATGCGAGTTTGGAATTGAGGAATGGTAGAGAAACCATCAAAATTTTCGCAAGTCTTATACTCGAAACCAATAACTACTATGGCCTAGGGCAAAAATGCACAAACCGTTGTAATCGGGCGAGTTTCTGCTTTCAGATGCGACAGGAATTTCTCGTGTTCGTCAATCCGTTCGCGTGATATGGGAATTTGAAGTTATGGAATGGTTGAGAAACCATCAAAATTTTCGCAAGTCTGATACTCGAAACCAATAACTGGAATGGCCTAAGGGAAAAGTACACACACCACTGTAATCGGGCGAGTTTCTACTTTCAGATGCAACAGGAATTTCTCGAGTTCGTCAATCCGTTCGCGTGATATGGGTGTTTGAAGTTAAGGAATGGTTCAGAAACCATCAAAATTTTCGCAAGTCTGATACTCGAAACCAATAACTGAAATGGCCTAGGGGAAAAGTACACACACCATTGTAATCGGGCGAGTTTCTACTTTCAGATGCAACAGGAATATCTCGAGTTCGTCAATCCGTTTGCGAGATATGGGAGTTTGAAGTTAAGGAATAGTTGAGAAACCATCAAAATTTTCGCAAGTCTGATACTCGAAACCAATAACTACTATTGCCTAGGGCCAAAATACAAATACCGTTGTAATCGGGCGACTTTCTGCTTTCAGATGCAACAGGAATTTCTCGAGTTCGTCAATCCGTTCGCGAGATATGGGAGTCTGAAGTTAAGGAATGGTTGTGAAACCATCAAAATTTTCGCAAGTCTGATACACGAAACCAATAACTGGAATGGCTTAAGGGAAAAGTACACACACCATTGTAATCGGGCGAGTTTCTACTTTCAGATGCAACAGGAATTTCTCGAGTTCGTCAATCCGTTCGCGAGATATGGGAGTTTGAAGTCAAGGAATGGTTGAGAAACCATCAAAGTTTTCGCATGTCTGATACTCGAAAGCAATAACTACAATGGCCTAGGGGAAAAATACAAATACCGTTGTAATCGGGCGAGTTTCTGCTTTCAGATGCAACAGGAATTTCTCGTGTTCGTCAATCCGTTCGCGTGATATGGGAATTTGAAGTTATGGAATGGTTGGGAAACCATCAAAATTTTCGCAAGTCTGATACTAGAAACCAATAACTGGAATGGCCTAAGGGAAAAGTACACACACCACTGTAATCGGGCGAGTTTCTGCTTTCAGATGCAACAGGAATTTCTCGAGTTCGTCAATCCGTTCGCGAGATATGCGAGTTTGAAATTGAGGAATGGTTGAGAAACCATCAAAATTTTCGGAATCTGATACTCGAAACCAGTAACTATAATACTATGGCCTAGGGCAAAAATGCACAAACCGTTGTAATCGGGCGAGTTTCTGCTTTCAGATGCAACAGGAATTTCTCGAGTTCGTCAATCCGTTCGCATATATGGGAGTTTGAAGTTATGGAATGGTTGAGAAACCATCAAAATTTTCGCAAGTCTGATACTCGAAACCAATAACTGGACTGCCCTGGGGGAAAAGTACACACACCATTGTAATCGGGCGAGTTTCTGCCTTCAGATGCAATAGGAATTTCTCGTTTTCGTCAATCCGTTCGCGAGATATGGGAGTTTGAAGTTAAGGAATGGTTGAGAAACAATCAAAAATTTCGCAAGTCTGATACTCGAAACCAATAACTGGAATAGCCTAGGGGAAAAGTACACACACCATTGTAATCGGGCGAGTTTCTACTTTCAGATGCAACAGGAATATCTCGAGTTCGTTAATCCGTTCGCGAGATATGGGAGTTTGAAGTTAAGGAATGGTTGAGAAACAATCAAAATTTTCGCAATTCTGATGCTAGAAACGAATAACTGGAATGGCCTAGGGGAAAATAACACATACCGTTGCAATCGGGCGAGTTTCTACTTTCAGATGCAACAGGAATTTCTCGAGTTCGTCAATCCGTTCGCGAGATGTGGGAGTTAGAATTTAAGGAATGGTTGAGAAAACATCAAAATTTTCGCAAGTCTGATACTCGAAACCAATAACTACAATGGCCTAGGTGAAAAATACACATACCGTTGTAATCGGGCGACTTTCTGCTTTCAGATGCAGCAGGAATTTCTCGAGTTCGTCAATCCATTCGAGAGATGTGGGAGTGTGAAGTTAAGGAATGGTTGAGAAACCATCAAAGTTTTCTCAAGTCTGATACTCGAAACCAATAACTACTATGACCAGGGGGAAAAATACACCTACCATTGCAATCGGGCGAGTTTCTACTTTCAGATGCAACAGGAATTTCTCGGGTTCGTCAATCCGTTCGCGAGATAATACAGTTTGAAGTTAAGGAATGATTGAGAAACCATCAAAATATTGGCTGATCTGATACTCGAAACCAATAACTGGAATGGCCTAGGGGAAAAGTACACACACTATTGTAATCGGGTGAGTTTCTACTTTCAGATGCAACAGGAATTTCTCGAGTTCGTCATTCCCTTCGCGAGGTATGGGAGTTTGAAGTTACGGAATGTTTGAGAAACCATCAAAATTTTCCCTGGTCTGATACTCGAAACCTATAACTGGAATGCCCTACGGGAAAAGTACACACACCTTTGTAATCGAGCGAGTTTCTACTTTCAGATGCAACAGGAATTTCTCGAGTTCGTCAATCCGTTCAGGAGATATGGGAGTTTGAAGTTAAGGAATGGTTGAGAAACCATCAAAATTTTCGCAAGTCTGATACTAGAAACCAATAACTACTATTGCCTAGGGCAAAAATACACATACCGTTGTGATCGGGCGTGTTTCTGCTTTCAGATGCAACAGGAATTTCTCGAGTTCGTCAATCCGTTCGCGAGATATGGTAGTTTGAAATTAAGGAATGGTTGAGGAACCATCAAAATTTTCGCAATTCTGATACTCGAAACCAATAACTACAACGACCTAGGGGAAAAAAAAACAGGCCGTTGTAATCGGGCGAGTATCTGCTTTCAGATGCAACTGGAACTTCTCGAGATCGTCAATCCGTTCGCGGGATTTGGGAGTGTGAAGTTATGGAATGGTTGAACACCATCAAAATTTTCGCAAGTCTGATACTCGAAACCAATAACTACTATGGCCTAGGGCAAAAATACACACACCATTGTAATCGGGCGAGTTTCTACTTTCAGATGCAACAGGAATTCCTCGAGTTCGTCAGTCCGTCCGCGAGATATGGGAGATTGAAGTTAAGGAATGGTTGAGAAACCATCAAAATTTTCGCAAGTTTGATACTCGAAACCAATAACTGGAATGGCCTAGGGGAAAAGTACACACACCATTGTAATCGGGCGAGTTTCTACTTTCAGATGCAACAGGAATATCTCGAGTTCGTCAATCCGTTCGCGAGATATGGGAGTTTGGAGTTAAGAGACGGTTGAGGAACCATCAAAATTTTCGCAATTCTGATGCTAGCAACAAATAACTGGAATGGCCTAGGGGAAAAGAACACATACCGTTGCAATCGGGCGAGTTTCTACTTTCAGATGCAACAGGAATTTCTCGAGTTGGTCAATCCGTTCGCGAGATATGGGAGTTAGAATTTAAGGAATGGTTGAGAAACCATCAAAATTTTCGCAAGTCTGATACTCGAAACCAATAACTACAATGGCCTAGGTGAAAAATACACATACCGTTGTAATCGGGCGACTTTCTGCTTTCAGACGCAGCAGGAATTTCTCGAGTTCGTCAATCCGTTCGAGAGATATGGGAGTGTCAAGTTAAGGAATGGTTGAGAAACCATCAAAGTTTTCGCAAGTCTGATACTCGAAACCAATAACTACTATGGCCTAGGGGAAAAGTACACACACCATTGTAATCGGGCGAGTTTCTACTTTCAGATGCAACCGGAAGTTCTCGAGTTCGTCAATCCGTTCGCGAGATATGGGAGTTTGAAGTTAAGGAGTGGTTCAGAAACCATCAAAATTTTCGCAAGTCTGATATTCGAGACCAATGACTACTATGGCCTAGGGCAAAAATACACATACTACTGTAATCGGGCAAGTTTCTGCTTTCAGATGCAATTGGAAATTCTCGAGTTCGTCAATCAGTTCGAGAGATATGGGAGTTTGAAGTTAAGGAATGGTTGAGAAGCCATCAAAATTTTCGCAAGTCTGACACTCGAAACCAATAACTACTATGGCCTAGGGCAAAAATACACATACCATTGTAATCGGGCGAGTTTCTGCTTTCAGATGCAACAGGAACTTCTCGAGTTCGCCAATCCGTTCGCGAGATATGGGAGTTTGAATTTAAGGAATGGTTGAGAAACCATCAAAATTTTCGCAAGTCTGATACTACAAACCAATAACTGCTATTGCCTAGGGCAAGAATACACAAACCGTTGTAATCGGGCGAGCTTCTGCCTTCAAATGCAACAGGAATTTCTCGAGTTCGTCAATCCGTTCACGAGATATGGGAGTTTGGAGTTGAGAGACGGTTGAGAAACCATCAAAATTTTCGCAATTCTGATGCTAGAAACGAATAACTGGAATGGTCTAGGGGAAAAGCACACACACCGTTGTAATCGGGCGAGTTTCAACTCTCAGGTGCAACAGGAATTACTCCAGTTCGTCAATCCGTTCGCGAGATGTGGGAGTTTGAAGTTAAGGAATGGTCGAGAAAGCATCAAAATCTTCGCAAGTCTGATGCTCGAAACCAATAACTACAAAGACCCAGGGGTAAAATACACATACGGTTGTAATCGGGCGAGTTTCCACTTTCAGATGCAACAGGAATTCCTCGAGTTCGTCAATCCGTTCGCGAGATATGGGAGTTTGGAGTTAAGAGACCCTTGAGAAACCAACAAAATTTTCGCAATTCTGATGCTAGAAACGAATAACTGGAATGGCCTAGTGGAAAAGAACACATACCGTTGCAATCGAGCGAGTTTCTACTTTTATATGCAACAGGAATTTCTCGAGTTCGTCAATCCGTTCGCGAGATACGGGAGTTTGGAGTTAAGAGACGGTTGAGAAGCCATCAAAATTTTCGCAACTCTGATGCTAGAAACGAATAACTGTAATGTCATAGGGAAAAAGGACACATACCGTTGCAATCGGGCGAGTTTCTACTTTCAGATGCAACAGGAATTTTTCGGATTCATCAATCCGCTCGCGAGATATGGGAGTTTGAAGTTAAGGTACGGTTGAGAAACCATCAAAATTTTCGCTGGCCTGATACACGAAACCTATAACTGGAATGGCCTGGGGGAAAAGCACACACACCATTGTAATCGGGCGAGTTTCTACTTTCAGATGCAACAGGTATTTCTGGAGTTGATCAATCCGTTCGCGAGATATGGGAGTTTGAAGTTAAGGAATGGTTCAGAAACCATCAAAATTTTCGCAAGTCTGATACTCGAAACCAATAACTGAAATGGCCTAGGGGAAAAGTACACACACCATTGTAATCGGGCGAGTTTCTACTTTCAGATGCAACAGGAATATCTCGAGTTCGTTAATCCGTTCGCGAGATATGGGAGTTTGAAGTTAAGGAATAGCTGAGAAACCATCAAAGTTTTCGCTGGGCTGATACGCGAAACCTATAACTGGAATGGCCTAGGGGAAAAATACGCATACCGTTGTAATCGGGCGACTTTCTACTTTCAGATGCAACAGAAATATCTGGAGTTCGTCAATCCGTTCGCGAGATATGGGAGTTTGAAGTTAAGGAATGGTTGAGAAACCATCAAAATTTTCGCTGGCCTGATACTCGAAACCTATAACTGGAATGGCCTAGGGGAAAAGCACACACACCATTGTAATCGGGCGAGTTTCTACTTTCAGATGCAACAGGTATTTCTGGAGTTGATCAATCCGTTCGCGAGATATGGGAGTTTGAAGTTAAGGAATGGTTCAGAAACCATCAAAATTTTCCCAAGTCTGATACTCGAAACCTATAACTGGAATGGCCTAGGGGAAAAGCACACAAACCATTATAATCGGGCGAGTTTCTACTTTCAGATGCAACAGGAATTTCTCGAGTTCGTCAATCCGTTCACGAGATATGGGAGTTTGGAGTTGAGAGACGGTTGAGAAACCATCAAAATTTTCGCAATTCTGATGCTAGAAACGAATAACTGGAATGGTCTAGGGGAAAAGCACACACACCGTTGTAATCGGGCGAGTTTCAACTCTCAGGTGCAACAGGAATTACTCCAGTTCGTCAATCCGTTCGCGAGATGTGGGAGTTTGAAGTTAAGGAACGGTCGAGAAAGCATCAAAATCTTCGCAAGTCTGATACCCGAAACCAATAACTACAAAGACCCAGGGGAAAAATACACATACCGTTGTAATCGGGCGAGTTTCTACTTTCAGATGCAACAGGAATTCCTCGAGTTCGTCAATCCGTTCGCGAGATATGGGAGTTTGGAGTTAAGAGACCCTTGAGAAACCAACAAAATTTTCGCAATTCTGATGCTAGAAACGAATAACTGGAATGGCCTAGGGGAAAAGAACACATACCGTTGCAATCGAGCGAGTTTCTACTTTCATATGCAACAGGAATTTCTCGAGTTCGTCAATCCGTTCGCGAGATACGGGAGTTTGGAGTTAAGAGACGGTTGAGAAACCATCAAAATTTTCGCAACTCTGATGCTAGAAACGAATAACTGTAATGTCATAGGGAAAAGAACACATACGGTTGCAATCGGGCGAGTTTCTACTTTCAGATGCAACAGGAATTTTTCGGATTCATCAATCCGCTCGCGAGATATGGGAGTTTGAAGTTAAGGTACGGTTGAGAAACCATCAAAATTTTCGCTGGCCTGATACTCGAAACCTATAACTGGAATGGCCTAGGGGAAAAGCACACACACCATTGTAATCGGGCGAGTTTCTACTTTCAGATGCAACAGGTATTTCTGGAGTTGAACAATCCGTTCGCGAGATATGGGAGTTTGAAGTTAAGGAATGGTTCAGAAACCATCAAAATTTTCGCAAGTCTGATACTCGAAACCAATAACTGAAATGGCCTAGGGGAAAAGTACACACACCATTGTAATCGGGCGAGTTTCTACTTTCAGATGCAACAGGAATATCTCGAGTTCGTTAATCCGTTCGCGAGATATGGGAGTTTGAAGTTAAGGAATAGTTGAGAAACCATCAAAGTTTTCGCTGGGCTGATACGCGAAACCTATAACTGGAATGGCCTAGGGGAAAAATACACATACCGTTGTAATCGGGCGACTTTCTACTTTCAGATGCAACAGGAATATCTGGAGTTCGTCAATCCGTTCGCGAGATATGGGAGTTTGAAGTTAAGGAATGGTTGAGAAACCCTCAAAATTTTCGCTGGTCTTATACTCGAAACCTATAACTGGAATGGCCTAGGGGAAAAGCACACAAATCATTATAATCGGGCGAGTTTCTACTTTCAGATGCAACAGGAATTTCTCGACTTCGTCAATCCGTTCGCGAGATATGGGAGTTTGAAGTTAAGGAATGGTTGAGAAACCATCTATACTTTCGTAAGTCTGATACTAGAAACCAATAACTACTATTGCCTAGGGCAAAAATACACATACCGTTGTAATCGTGCGACTTTCTGCTTTCAGATGCAACAGGAATTTCTCGAGCTCGTCAATCCGTTCGCGAGATATGGGAGTCTGAAGATAAGGAATGGTTGTGAAACCATCAAAATTTTCGCAAGTCTGATACTCGAAACCAATAACTGGAATGGCCTAGGGGAAAAGTACGCACACCATTATGATCGGGCGAGTTTCTACTTTCAGACGCAACAGGAATTTCTCGAGTTCGTCTATCCGTTCGCGAGATATGGGAGTTAGAAGTTAAGGAATGTTTGAGAAACCATCAAAATGTTCGCAAGTCTGATACTCGAAACCAATAACTGGAATGGCCTAGGGGTAAGGTACACACACCATTGTAATCGGGCGAGTTTCTACTTTCAGATGCAACAGGAATATCTCGAGTTCGTCAATCCGTTCGCGAGATATGGGAGTTTGAAGTTGAGGAATGGTTGAGAAACCATCAAAATTTTCGCTTGTCTGATACTCGAAACATATAACTGGAATGGCCTAGGGGAAGAGCACACAAACCATTATAATCGGGCGAGTTTCTACTTTCAGATGCAACAGGAATTTCTCGAGTTCGTCAATCCGTTCGCGAGATATGGGAGTTTGAAGTTAAGGAATGGTTGAGAAACCATCAAAGTTTTCGCAAGTCTGATACTCGAAAGCAATAACTACAATGGCCAAGGGGAAAAATACAAATACCGTTGTAATCGGGCGAGTTTCTGCTTTCAGATGCAATAGGAATTTCTCGAGTTCGTCAATCCGTTCGCGAGATATGCGAGTTTGGAATTGAGGAATGGTAGAGAAACCATCAAAATTTTCGCAAGTCTTATACTCGAAACCAATAACTACTATGGCCTAGGGCAAAAATGCACAACCGTTGTAATCGGGCGAGTTTCTGCTTTCAGATGCAACAGGAATTTCTAGAGTTCGTCAATCCGTTCGCGAGATATGGGAGTTTGAAGTTAAGGAATGGTTGAGAAACAATCAAAAATTTCGCAAGTCTGATACACGAAACCAATAACTGGAATGGGCTAAGGGAAAAGTACACACACCATTGTAATCGGGCGAGTTTCTACTTTCAGATGCAACAGGAATTTCTCGAGTTCGTCAATCCGTTCGCGAGATATGGGAGTTTGAAGTTAAGGAATGGTTGAGAAGCCATCAAAGTTTTCGCAAGTCTGATACTCGAAAGCAATAACGACAATGGCCTAGGGGAAAAATACAAATACCGTTGTAATCGGGCGAGTTTCTGCTTTCAGATGCAACAGGAATTTCTCGAGTTCGTCAATCCGTTCGCATATATGGGAGTTTGAAGTTATGGAATGGTTGAGAAACCATCAAAATTTTCGCAAGTCTGATACTCGAAACCAATAACTGGACTGGCCTAGGGGAAAAGTACACACACCATTGTAATCGGGCGAGTTTCTGCCTTCAGATGCAATAGGAATTTCTCGTTTTCGTCAATCCGTTCGCGAGATATGGGAGTTTGAAGTTAAGGAATGGTTGAGAAACAATCGAAAATTTCGCAAGTCTGATACACGAAACCAATAACTGGAATGGCCTAAGGGAGTAGTACACACACCATTGTAATCGGGCTAGTTTCTACTTTCAGATGCTACAGGAATTTCTCGAGTTCGTCAATCCGTTCGCGAGATATGGGAGTTTCAAGTTAAGGAATGGTTGAGAAAACGTCAAAGTTTTCGCATGTCTTATACTCGAAACCAATAACTACTATGGCCTAGGGCAAAAATGCACATACCATTGTAATCGGGCGAGTTTCTGCTTTCAGATGCAACAGGAATTTCTCGAGTTCGTCAATCCGTTCGCGATATATGGGGGTTTGAAGTTATGGAATGTTTGAGAAACCATCAAAATTTTCGCAAGTCTGATACTAGAAACCAATAACTACTGTGGCCTCGGGCAAAAATACACATCCCGTTGTAATCGGGCTAGTTTCTGCTTTCAGATGCAAGAGGAATTTCTCGAGTTCGTCAATCCGTTCTCATATATGGGAGTTTGAAGTTATGGAATGGTTGAGAAACCATCCAAATTTTCGCAAGTCTGATACTCGAAACCAATAACTACTATGGCCTAGGGCAAAAATACACATACCGTTGTAAACGGGCGAGTGTCTGCTTTCAGATGCAACAGGAATTTCTCGAGTTCGTCAATCCGTTCGCGAGATATGGGAGTTTGAAGTCATGGAACTGTTGTGAAACCACCAAAACTTTCGCTGCTCTTATACTCGAAACCGATAACTGGAATGGCCTAGGGGAAGAATACACATACCGTTGTAATCGGGCGAGTTTCTACATTCAGTTGCAACAGGAATTTCTCCAGTTCGTCAATCCGTTCGCGAGGTATGGGAGTTTGAAGTTAAGGAATGGTTGAGAAACCATCAAAATTTTCGCAAGTCTTATACTCGAAACCAATAACTACTACGGTCTAGAGCAAAACTACACATACCGTTGTAATCGGGTGAGTTTCAACTTTCAGATGCAACAGGAATTTCTCGAGTTCTTCAGGACGTTCGCGCGATATGGGAGTTTGACGTTAAGGAATGGTTGAGAAACCATCAAAATTTTCGCATGTCTTATACTCGAAACCAATAACTACAATGGCCTAGGGCAAAAATGCACATACCATTGTAATCGGGCGAGTTTCTGCTTTCAGATGCAACAGGAATTTCTCGAGTTCGTCAATCCGTTCGCGATATATGGGAGTTTGAAGTAATGGAATGGTTGAGAAACCATCAAAATTTTCGCAAGTCTGATACTAGAAACCAATAACTACTATGGCCTCGGGCAAAAATACACATCCCGTTGTAATCGGGCGAGTTTCTGCTTTCAGATGCAACAGGAATTTCTCGAGTTCGTCAATCCGTTCTCATATATGGGAGTTTGAAGTTATGGAATGGTTGAGAAACCATCAAAATTTTCGCAAGTCTGATACTCGAAACCAATAACTACTATGGCCTAGGGCAAAAATACACATACCGTTGTAAACGGGCGAGTGTCTGCTTTCAGATGCAACAGGAATTTCTCGAGTTCGTCAATCCGTTCGCGAGATATGGGAGTTTGATGTCATGGAACTGTTGTGAAACCACCAAAACTTTCGCTGCTCTTATACTCGAAACCGATAACTGGAATGGCCTAGGGGAAGAATACACATACCGTTGTAATCGGGCGAGTTTCTACTTTCAGTTGCAACAGGAATTTCTCCAGTTCGTCAATCCGTTCGCGAGGTATGGGAGTTTGAAGATAAGGAATGGTTGAGAAACCATCAAAATTTTAGGAATCTGATACTCCAAACCATTAACTACTATGGCCTAGGGCAAAAATACACATACCGTTGTAATCGGGCGATCTTCTACCTTCAGATGCAACAGGAATTTCTCGAGTTCGTCAATCCGTTCGCGAGATATGGGAGTTTGAAGTTAAGGAATGGTTGAGAAACCATCAAAATTTTCGCAAGTCAAATACTCGAAACCAATAACTGGAATGGCCTAGGGGAAAAGTACACACACCATTGTAATCGGGCAAGTTTCTACTTTCAGATGCAACAGGAATTTCTCGAGTTCGTCAATCCGTTCGCGAGATATGGGAGTTTGAAGTTAAGGTATGGTTGAGAAACCATCAAAATTTTCGCAAGTCTGATACTAGAAACCAATAACTACTATGGCCTCGGGCAAAAATACACATCCCGTTGTAATCGGGCGAGTTTCTGCTTTCAGATGCAACAGGAATTTCTCGAGTTCGTCAATCCGTTCTCATATATGGGAGTTTGAAGTTATGGAATGGTTGAGAAACCATCAAAATTTTCGCAAGTCTGATACTCGAAACCAATAACTACTATGGCCTAGGGCAAAAATACACATACCGTTGTAAACGGGCGAGTGTCTGCTTTCAGATGCAACAGGAATTTCTCGAGTTCGTCAATCCGTTCGCGAGATATGGGAGTTTGATGTCATGGAACTGTTGTGAAACCACCAAAACTTTCGCTGCTCTTATACTCGAAACCGATAACTGGAATGGCCTAGGGGAAGAATACACATACCGTTGTAATCGGGCGAGTTTCTACTTTCAGTTGCAACAGGAATTTCTCCAGTTCGTCAATCCGTTCGCGAGGTATGGGAGTTTGAAGATAAGGAATGGTTGAGAAACCATCAAAATTTTAGGAATCTGATACTCCAAACCATTAACTACTATGGCCTAGGGCAAAAATACACATACCGTTGTAATCGGGCGATCTTCTACCTTCAGATGCAACAGGAATTTCTCGAGTTCGTCAATCCGTTCGCGAGATATGGGAGTTTGAAGTTAAGGAATGGTTGAGAAACCATCAAAATTTTCGCAAGTCAAATACTCGAAACCAATAACTGGAATGGCCTAGGGGAAAAGTACACACACCATTGTAATCGGGCAAGTTTCTACTTTCAGATGCAACAGGAATTTCTCGAGTTCGTCAATCCGTTCGCGAGATATGGGAGTTTGAAGTTAAGGTATGGTTGAGAAACCATCAAAGTTTTCGCAAGTCTGATACTCGAAACCAATAACTACTATGGTCTAGAGCAAAAATACACATACCGTTGTAATCGGGCGAGTTTCAACTTTCAGATGCAGTAGGAATTTCTCGAGTTCGTCAATCCGTTCGCGAGGTATGGGAGCTTGAATTTAAGGAATGGATGAGAAACCATCAAAATTTTCGCAAGTCTGATACTCGAAACCAATAACTACAAAGGCCTAGGCGAAAAATACACATATCTTTGTAATCGGGCGAGTTTCTACTTTCAGACGCAACAGGAAGTTCTGGAGTTCGTCAATCCGTTCGCGAGATATGGGAGTGTCAAGTTAAGGAATGGTTGAGAAACCATCAAAATTTTCGCAATTCTGGTACTCGAAACCAATAACTGGAATGGCCTAGGCGAAAAGTACACACACCATTGTATTGGGGCGAGATTCTACTTCCAGATGCAACAGGAATTTCTCGAGTTCGTCAATCCGTTCGCGAGATATGGGAGTTTGAAGTTAAGGAATGGTTGAGAAACCATCAAAATTTTCGTAAGTGTGATACTCGAAACAAATAACTACAATGGCCTAGGGGAAAAATACACATACCGTTGTAATCGGGAGAGCTTCTGCTTTCAGACGCAACAGAAATTTGTCGGATTCGTCAATCCGTTCGCGAAATATCGGATTTTGGAGTTAAGAGATGGTTGAGCAACCATCAAAATTTTCGCTGGTCAGATACTCGAAATCAATAAATACAATGGCCTAGGGGAAAAGTACACACACCATTGTAATCGGGCGAGTTTCTACTTTCAGGCGCAACAGGAATTTCTCGAATTCGTCTGTCCGTTCGCGAGATATGGAAGTTTGAAGGTAAGGAATGGTTGAGAAACCATCAAAATTTTCGCAATTCTGATACTCGAAACCAATAACTGGAATGGCCTAGGGGAAAAGTACACACACCATTGTAATGGGGCGAGTTTCTACTTTCAGATGCAACAGGAATTTCTCGAGTTCGTCAATCCGTTGGCGAGATATCGGAGTTTGAAGTTAAGGAATGGTTGAGAATCCATCAAAATTTCGCAAGTCTGATACACGAAACCAATAACTATTATGGCCTAGGGCAAAAATACACATACCGTTGTAATCGGGCGAGTTTCTGCTGTCAGATGCAACAGGAATTTCACGAGCTCGTCAATCCGATCGCGAGATATGGGAGTTTGAAGTTAAGAGATGGTTGAAAAACCATCAAAATTTTCGCAATTCTGATGCAAGAAACCAATAACTGGAATTGCCGAGGCGAAAAGTACACACACCATTGTAATCGGTCGAGTTTCTACTTTCAGATGCAACAGGAATTTCTCGAGTTCGTCAATCCGTTCGCGAGATATGGGAGTTTGAAGTTAAGGAATGGTTGCGAAACCATCCAAATTTTCGCAAGTCTGATACACGAAACCAATAACTGGAATGGCCTAGTGGAAAAGTACACACACCATTGTAATCGGGCGAGTTTCTAGTTTCAGATGCAACAGGAATTTCTCGATTTCCTCAGTCCGTTCGCGAGATATAGGAGTTTGAAGTGAAGGAATGGTTGAGAAACCATCAAAATTTTCGCAAGTCTGATACTAGAAAGCAATAACTGGAATGGCCTCGGGGAAAAGTACACACACCATTGTAATCGGTCGAGTTTCTACTTTCAGATGCGTCAGGAATTTCTCAAGTTCGTCAGTCCGTTCGCGAAATATCGGAGTTTGGAGTTAAGAGATGGTTGAGAAACCATCAAAATTTTTGCAAGTCTGATACTCGAAACCAATAACTATAATGGCTTAGGGGAAAAATACACATGCCATTGTAATCGGGCGAGTTTCAACTTTCACATGCAACAGGAATTTCTGGAGTTCGTCAATCCGTTCGCTAGGTATGGGAGTTCGAAGTTAAGGAATGGTTGAGAAACCATCAAAATTTTCGCAAGTCTGATACTCGAAACCAATAACTACTATGGCCTAGGGCAAAAATACACATAACGTTGTAATCGGGCGGGTTTCTACTTTCAGATGCAACAGAAATCTCTCGAGTTCGTCAATCCGTTCGCGAGACATGGGAGTTTGAAGTTAAGGAATGGTTGAGAAACCATCAAAATTTTCGCAAGTCTGATACTCGAAACCAATAACTATAATGGCTTAGGGGAAAACTACACATACCATTGTAATCGGGCGAGTTTCAACTTTCAGATGCAACAGGAATTTCTGAAGTTCGTCAATCCGTTCGCGAGATATGGGAGAATATTTATAATTTCTATTATAAATCATTTGATCTATAGTTAAATTTGACACTAATACTCTAAATACATATTTAGTGAATTTTTTAATTTCTTTAGCCTCCAGAAGAATTTTATTTATACTATTTACTATATATAATAATTTACACAGAATTGGAAATAAATCTAATTATTTATTTATAATAATAATTTTTTTTTCACTTATCTTAAAAATTGGGACGTACTCTTTAAATGTTCGATTCATTTCTTTAATTTATTCATTAAATTGAATTAATCTATTCTTTATAATAACTTTAATAAAATTAGTCCCTATAATTATTATAGAACTCCTATTAAAATTTAATAATGAAATTTATTTTATTTGCCTAATTAATGTAATTATTGCCCCTATCATTTGCTTAAATAAAAAATCAATCAAAATAATTATAGGGTATTCATCTGTTATACAAACATCTATTATAGTTATGTTATTAATAATTAACAAAGATACATTTTTAACATATTTCATTTTATATTCAATAATTTCTTCAAATTTAATTTTTATATTTAAAATAATAAAGATTAATTCTTCTTCCTAATTTAATATATTAACCTCTAATAAAAGAAAAATTATTTTATACTCAATAATTATTATGTACACAAATTTCCCACGTATAGCACTCTTTATACTGAAATGAATCGTCCTAGAAACATTAATAAATTCAAGAATAAAATTTATACTTTTAATAATTGTATATCTTTTTATAAGATTAATTACATCATGAAATTATTTAAATATATCCTTCTTATATTTTTTCCCTTCAATTAAATAAAATATATATAATTAAATTAACCTTAATTTTCTAAACTATTATCTATTTATAACTTTTTTAATATTTATATTTATATTTATGATCTACTGGTTATATTAATTTTTAGCATAATTAATATATGTATTCAACAAATCACAAAAATTTTGGGATATTATATTTCATATCAGCTATATGATCTGGTATAATTGGTTCTTCTTTAAGGATACTAATTCGAATAGAATTAAATAAGCCAGGAACTTGAATTAATATCGACCAAATTTATAACTCAATTGTAACATCACATGCCATTGTAATAATTTTTTTTATAGTTTTACCATTTATAATCGGAGGATTCGGAAACTGAATAATTCCCTTAATAATTGGATCCCCTGATACAGCATTTCCCCGAATAAATAATATAAGATTGTGACTAATCACCCCTTCATTATTACTTTTAATTCTTACAACACTATTATTCCCAGGCTCGGGAACTGGATGAACAATCTACCCTCCTTTGTCATCAAATCTTTATCAACCATCTTCATCTATAGACTTAACAATTTTTTCTTTGCATATTGCAGGTATCTCTTCAATTATAGGATCAATTAATTTTATTGTTACAATTCTTAAAATAAAAAATAATGCTTTAAAATTCGATCAAATATCCTTACTTGCTTGGTCAGTATTAATTACTACAATTTTGCTTCTTCTCTCACTACCTGTATTAGCCGGAGCTATTACTATGTTATTAACAGACCGAAATTTAAATACTTCATTCTTTGATCCTACTGGGGGAGGGGACCCAATTTTATTTCAACATTTATTTTGATTTTTTGAGCATCCTGAAGTCTATATTTTAATTTTACCCGGGTTTGGATTAATCTCCCATATCATTTTCAATGAAAGAGGGAAAAAGGAAACTTTTGGGAACCTAGGGATAGTTTATGCAATACTCGGAATTGGATTTCTAGGATTTATTGTGTGAGCACATCACATATTCACAGTAGGCTTAGATGTAGACACACGAGCTTATTTCACTTCGGCAACTATAATCATTGCAATTCCCACAGGAATCAAAGTATTTAGATGACTAGCTACGTACTACGGGTCAAAACTTATTATTAATCCTTCTATTATTTGATAATTTGGCTTTATTTTTTTATTTGCAATAGGAGGATTAACAGGAATTATATTATCAAACTCATCTATTGATATTATACTACATGATACATACTATGTTGTCTCTCATTTCCACTATGTACTGTCAATAGGAGCAGTATTTTCTATTATTGCTTCATTAATTCATTGATTCCCTTTATTCACAGGATTTACCCTAAATCAATTTTATCTTAAAACTCAATTTTATATAATATTTATTGGGGTAAATATAACTTTTTTCCTTCAGCATTTTTTCGGAATGATAGGAATACCTCGACGTTATTCAGATTACCCGGATTCCTACTACTGTGAAAATTTATTATCATCTATTGGCTCAATAATTTCATTCAAAAGAATAATTTTACTCTTGTTTATTATATTGGAGAGATTTATAACTAAACGTCTAGCTATATTTAAATTTAATCAATCATCACTAGAATGACCCCAAAACTTTTCCCCAAAAGACCACTCATTCCTCTCTATTCCTCTAATTATTAAAAACAAATCTTAATATGGCAGATTAGTGCATGAATTTAAGATTCATTTATAAAATTTAATATTTTTATTGAAAATGTCCCATTGAAAAGTAATTAATTTCCAAGACCCCAATTCGCCATATGCCTATAATTTAAATCTTTTTCACAACTTCACAATAATTATAATAATTATAATCTCTTCATTAACTCTAATAATTATATTAGATATTTTTACTAATAAATTTATCAATCGATTTTTACTTAAAAATCATCATATTGAAATTGTATGAACTTTACTCCCAATAATAATTTTAGGAGTAATTGCACTTCCTTCTTTAAAAACCCTATATTTTATTGATGAACTATGAATACCCGTATACTTAACAATCAAATCAATTGGGCACCAATGATATTGATCCTATGAATACCCAGAATTTAATAATTTAAATTTTGACTCCTATATAGATAAAGATTTAAATAATATTTACATTTTTCGTCTCCTAGACGTAGATAATCGAATAATTATTCCATCTAATACACTAATTCGAATATTAACAACATCAAACGACGTAATTCACTCTTGAACTGTTCCGTCTTTAGGCTTAAAAATAGACTCAGTACCAGGGCGAATTAACCAAATAAATTTAATTACTAATCGACCTGGAGTATTTTTCGGACAATGTTCTGAAATCTGCGGAGCTAATCACAGATTTATGCCAATTGTTGTGGAAAGAACTAATTATTCAAACTTTATTAATTGAATTAACGACCAAAATTAAATTTTAACCTACTCACATAATATTTAATTAAATCAAATCATTAGATGTCTGACAAAAGAATTGATTTTTTAAACCAAATTATAGTAATAAATTACTTCACTTTTCATTTTAAAACTTTAAGAATCATCTCTTTACATCGAAGCTCGATCAAAATTAATTTCTATAAGTTCTTAATCATTTGTAATGCATCAATAAGATGAACATTGTTCGATTAATATTGGGAACATGCATGAATGTTAGTAAAACTCGCGGAAATGAATAAACATTCACCGAAACTATTCGCCTTCGCACATTTTGCAATATCTTGATGTTTATTTATCATAATTATTAACAATTGTCGTAGTACCATAGTTTAAATAATTATTAACAATGCCCTAGTATAAATAAAGGCTTAAAATATCATTTCATCGAAATATTCATTGCTCGCGATGGAATTTTTCGTTGAGATCAAACTGACATTCTCAAGGTTACACGTATCGATGACCGATTCACAAGCGTCCATCGCTATGATTGTTGCATCTAGAAAAGCGATTAATTGAATTTCAGCGCTTTTAAATAAAAAATGCAACTACTACGCGTATTGTGTAAATTATAAGAATTAAGCAAATGTTAAATTGATGTATTTAACAAACAATTGTTACTTTCCCTGCTATAAAACTTTACGAAACACGTTTTACTTTGAATCTCGATCCAAATTAATTTCTACGAGGTACTTAATCATTTTCAATGCATAAATAGGATGCACATTGTTCGATTAAAATTGGGAACATACATAAATGTTAGTAACAATGGCGGAAATGAACAAACATTCACCGAAACCGTTCGCCTTCGCAGATTTCGCAATATCTTGACGTTTATTTATCATAATAATTAACAACCGTCGTTGGACCGTAGATTAAACAATTTTTCACAATGTTCCGGTATAAGTAATGGCTATAAAGCCATCAATTTCTTGAAGTATTTGGTTAGATCGAACAAATACAATCGAAGAAACCGTGCGATAAAATAAATGAATATTTCGCTACATATCGGAATTATAGTTTGTATGTATGCAAATATATTCTGAACCCGCAATTACAAATCCCTGTAACGTGGTAATTACATGGGTTGCCATCTATTGGAGAAAGGGTTAAACTACACTTAAGGGGTGAAAACACCTGGCGGAGAAACGCTCAAGTTTGTCGAGGAATTGTTGTAATTTCCACAAATAGATGGCGCGACAAGTACAATTTACCGACATTAGAGATAAGTATTTCCATTTGTATGATATTCGCTACCGTGCGATAAAATAAATAACTACTTTTGTACAAACTTTTGTATGTTTCATCTTTCGAATAAATGTAAAATTAAACCTTCCACGGTAAATTTTATTCTTGAATTTATTAATGTTTCTAGGACGATTTATTTCAGTATAAAGAGTGCTATATGTGGGAAATTTGTGTACATAATAATTATTGAGTATAAAATAATTTTTCTTCTATTAGACGTTAATATATTAAATAAGGAAGAAGAGTTCATCTTTATTATTTTAAATATAAAAAAATTAAAATTAAATAAATTATTGAATATAAAATGAAATATGTTAAACATGTATTATTGTTAATTATTAATAAAATAACTATAATAGATGTTTGTATAACAGATGAATATCCTATAATTATTATGATTGATTTTTTTGTTTAAGCAAATGATAGGGGCAATAATTACATTAATTAGGCAAATAAAATAAATTTCATTATTAAATTTTGATATGAGTTCTATAATAATTATAGGGATTAATTTGATTAAAGTTATTATAAAGAATAGATTAATTCAATTTAATGAATAAATTAAAGAAATGAATCGAACATTTAAAGAGAACATCCCAATTTTTAAGATAAGGGAAAAAAAAATAATTATTATAAATAAATAATTAGATTTATTTCCGATTGTGTGTAAATTATTATATATAGAAAATAGTATAAATAAAATTCTTCTGGAGGCTAAAGAGACTAAAAAATATATTAAATATGTATTTAGAGTATTAGTGTCTAATTTAACTACAGATCAAACGATTTATAATAGAAATTATAAATATTATAATCATATAATCGAAACGGAGAAACGGAGAAACGGAGAAACGAAGAAACGATGAAACGAAGGAAGAAACGAAGAAACGGAGAAATAAATGGAGAAACGAAGAAGTAAACGTAGAAACGAAGAAAGAAACGGAGAAACGAGGAAAGAAACTGAGAAACGAAGAAAGAAACGGAGTAACGAAGAGAGAAACGATGAAACGCAGAAAGAAACGGAGAATCGGAGATATAAATGGAGAAACGAAGGAATAAACCGACAAACGGAGAAATGGAGAAACGATGAAACGAAGGAAGAAACGGAGCAACGAAGAAAGAAACGTAGAAAGAAACACAGAATCGGAGAAATAAATGGAGAAACGGAGAAATAAATAGAGAAACGAAGAAATAAACGGAGAAACGAAGAAAGAAACGGAGAAACGAAGAAAGAAACGGAGAAACGAAGAAGGAAACGGAGAAATGAAGAAAGAAACGGAGAATCGAAGAAAGAAACGGAGAAACGGAGAAACGAAGAAATAACCCGAGAAACGGAGAAAGAAACGCAGAAACGAACAAAGAAGCGGAGAAAAGAAGAAAGAATCGTAGACACGAACAAAGAAACGGAGAATCGGAGCAGGAACGGAGTATCGATGAAAGAAATGAAGAAACGAAGAAAGAAACGGAGAATCGGTGAAATAAATGGAGAAACGAAGGAATAAACCAACAAACGGAGAAACGGAGAAAGAAACGGAGAAACGAAGAAAGAAACGAAGAAAGAAACGAAGCAACGAAGAAGGAAACGGAGAATCGGAGAAATAAATGGAGAAACGAAGGAATAAACCGAGAAACGGAGGGAGTAATGCAGAAACGAACAAAGAAACGGAGAAACGAACAAAGAAATGGAGAAACGAAGAAAGAAAAGAAGAAACGAACAAAGAAACAGAGAAACGAACAAAGAAACGGAGAAACGAAGAAAGAAACCGAGAAACGGAGAAATATATAGAGAAACGAAGAAATAAACGGAGAAACGAAGAAAGAAACGGAGAAACGAAGAAAGACACGGAGAAATGAAGAAAGAAACGGAGAAATGAAGAAAGAAACGGAGAAACGAAGAAAGAAACGGAGAAACGAAGTAAGAAACGGAGAAATAATTGGAGAAACGAAGAAATATCCCGATAAACGGGAAAAGAAACGGAGAAACGAACAAAGAAGCGGAGAAACGAAGAAAGAAACGCAGATACGAAGAAAGAAACGGAGGAACGGAGAAATAAATGGAGAAACGAAGAAAGAAACGGAGAAACGAAGAAAGAAACGGAGAAATGAAGAAAGTAACGGAGAAACGAAGAAAGAAACGGAGAAACGAAGAAAGAAACGGAGAAACGAAGAAAGAAACGGAGAAATAATTGGAGAAACGAAGAAATAAACCGAGAAACGTGAAAAGAAACGGAGAAACGAACAAAGAAACGGAGAAACGAAGAAAGAAACGCAGAAACGGAGAAATAAATGGAGAAACGAAGAAATAAACGGAGAAACGAAGAATGAAACGAAGAAACGAAGAAAGAAACGGAGAAGCGAACAAAGAAACGGAGAAACGAAGATAGAAACGGAGAAACGGACAATGAAACGCAGAATCGAAGAATGAAACGGAGAAACGAAGAAATGAACGGAGAAATGAAGAAAGAAACGGAGAAACAAAGAAAGAAACGGAGAAACGAACAAAGAAACGGAGGAACGAAGAAAGAAACGGAGAAACGAAGAATGAAACGGAGAAACGAAGAAAGAAACGGAGAAATAAATGGAGAAACGAAGATATAAACGGAGAAACGAAGGAAGAAACGGAGAAACAAAGAAAGAAACGGCGAAACGAAGAAATAAACGGAGAAATGACGAAAGAAACGGAGAAACAAAGAAAGAAACGGAGAAACGAAGAAAGAAACGGAGAAACGGACAAAGAAACGGAGAAACGAACAAAGAAACGGAGAAACGAACAAAGAAACGGAGAAACGGAGAAATAAATGAAGAAACGAAGACATATACGGAGAAACGAAGAAAGAAACGGAGAAATAAATGGAGAAACGAAGAAATAAACGGAGAAACGAAGAAAGAAACGGAGAAACGAAGAAAGAAACGGAGAAACGAAGAAAGAAACGGAGAAACGATGAAAGAAACGGAGAAACGAACAAAGAAACGGAGAAACGAAGAAAGAAACGGAGAAACGAAGAGAGAAACGGAGAAACGAAGAAAGAAACGGAGAAATAAATGGAGAAACGAAGAAATAAACCGAGAAACGGAAAAAGAAACGGGGAAACGAACAAAGAAATGGAGAAACGAAGAAAGAAAGGGAGAAACGAAGTAAGAAACGGAGAAATAATTGGAGAAACGAAGAAATAAACCGAGAAAAGAAGAAAGAAACGGAGAAACGAAGAAAGAAACGGAGAATCGTAGAAAGAAACGGAGAAACGAGGAAAGAAACGGAGAAACGAAGAAAGAAACGGAGAAGCGAACAAAGAAACGGAGAAACGATGAAAGAAACGGAGAAACGAAGAAAGAAACGGAGAAACGAAGAAAGAAACGGAGAAGCGAACAAAGAAACGGAGAAATGAAGAAAGAAACGGAGAAACGAAGAAAGAAACGGAGAAACGAAGAAAGAAACGGAGAAACGAAGAAAGAAACGGAGAAACGATGAAAGAAACGGAGAAACGAACAAAGAAACGGAGAAACGAAGAAAGAAACGGAGAAACGAAGAGAGAAACGGAGAAACGAAGAAAGAAACGGAGAAATAAATGGAGAAACGAAGAAATAAACCGAGAAACGGAAAAAGAAACGGGGAAACGAACAAAGAAACGGAGAAACGAAGAAAGAAAGGGAGAAACGATGTAAGAAACGGAGAAATAATTGGAGAAACGAAGAAATAAACCGAGAAACGAAGAAAGAAACGGAGAAACGAAGAAAGAAACGGAGAATCGTAGAAAGAAACGGAGAAACGAGGAAAGAAACGGAGAAACGAAGAAAGAAACGGAGAAGCGAACAAAGAAACGGAGAAACGATGAAAGAAACGGAGAAACGAAGAAAGAAACGGAGAAACGAAGAAAGAAACGGAGAAGCGAACAAAGAAACGGAGAAATGAAGAAAGAAACGGAGAAACGAAGAAAGAAACGGAGAAACGAAGAAAGAAACGGAGAAACGGAGAAATAAATGGAGAAACGAAGAAATAAACGGAGAAACGAAGAAAGAAACGGAGAAACGAAGGAAGAAACGGAGAAACGAAGAAATAAGCGGAGAAACGAAGAAAGAAACGAAGAAACGAAGAAAGAAACGGAGAAACGAACAAAGAAACGGAGAAACGAACAAAGAAACGGAGAAACGAAAAATGAAACGCAGAAACGAAGAATGACACAGAGAAACGAAGAAATAAACGGAGAAACGAACAAAGAAACGGAGAAACGAACAAAGAAACGGAGAAACGAAGAAAGAAACGGAGAAACGGAGAAATAAATGGAGAAATGAAGAAATAAACGGAAAAACGGAGAAAGAGACGGTGAAACGAAGAAAGAAACGGAGAAACGAAGAAAGAAACGGAGAAACGAAGAAAGAAACGGAGAAACGAACAAAGAATCGGAGAAACGAACAAAGAAACGGAGAAACGAAGAAAGAAACGGAGAAACGAAGAAAGAAACGCAGAAACGAGGAAAGAAACGGAGAAACGAAGAAAGAAACGGAGAAACGATGAAGGAAACGGAGAAACGAAGAAAGAAACGGAGAAACGAAGAAAGAAACGGAGAAACGATGAAAGAAACGGAGAAACGAAGAAAAAACCGGAGTAACGAAGAAAGAAACGGAAAAACGGAGAAATAAATGGAGAAACGAAGAAATAAACGGAGAAACGAACAAAGAAACGGAGAAGCGAAGAAAGAAACGGAGAAA
Organism: Ptiloglossa arizonensis; assembly: GCF_051014685.1. Classification (NCBI taxonomy): domain Eukaryota; kingdom Metazoa; phylum Arthropoda; class Insecta; order Hymenoptera; family Colletidae; genus Ptiloglossa; species Ptiloglossa arizonensis. Next base: position 648,305 of record NW_027478455.1, on the reverse strand, counting down.
CGTAGAAAGAAACGGAGAAACGAGGAAAGAAACGGAGAAACGAGGAAAGAAACGGAGAAACGAAGAAAGAAACGGAGAAGCGAACAAAGAAACGGAGAAATGAAGAAAGAAACGGAGAAACGAAGAAAGAAACGGAGAAACGAAGAAAGAAACGGAGACACGAAGAAAGAAACGGAGAAACGATGAAAGAAACGGAGAAACGAACAAAGAAACGGAGAAACGAAGAAAGAAACGGAGAAACGAAGAAAGAAACGGAGAAACGAAGAAAGAAACGGAGAAACGAAGAAAGAAACGCAGAAACGAACAAAGAAACGTAGAAACGAAGAAAGATATGGAGAAACGGTGAAATAAATGGAGAAACGAAGAAATAAATGGAGAAACGAACATGCAAACGGAGAAACGAAGAAAGAAATGAAGAAACGAAGAAACGAACAAAGAAACGGAGATACGAAGAAAGAAACGGAGAAACGAAGAAAGAAACGGAGAAGCGAACAAAGAAACGGAGAAATGAAGAAAGAAACGGAGAAACGAAGAAAGACACGGAGAAACGAAGAAAGAAACGGAGAAACGATGAAAGAAACGGAGAAACGAAGAAAGAAACGGAGAAACGATGAAAGAAACGGAGAAACGAAGAAAGAAACGGAGAAACGAAGAAAGAAACGGAGAAACGAAGAAAGAAACGGAGAAACGAAGAAAGAACCGGAGTAACGAAGAAAGAAACGGAGAAATGGAGAAATAAATGGAGAAACGAAGAAATAAACGGAGAAACGAACAAAGAAACGGAGAAGCGAAGAAAGAAACGGAGAAACGTAGAAAGAAACGGAGGAACGAGGAAAGAAACGGAGAAACGAAGATAGAAACGGAGAAGCGAACAAAGAAACGGAGAAATGAAGAAAGAAACGGAGAAACGAAGAAAGACACGGAGAAACGAAGAAAGAAACGGAGAAACGATGAAAGAAACGGAGAAACGAACAAAGAAACGGAGAAACGAAGAAAGAAACGGAGAAACGAAGAAAGAAACGGAGAAACGAAGAAAGAAACGGAGAAACGAAGAAAGAAACGCAGAAACGAACAAAGAAACGTAGAAACGAAGAAAGATATGGAGAAACGGTGAAATAAATGGAGAAACGAAGAAATAAATGGAGAAACGAACATGCAAACGGAGAAACGAAGAAAGAAATGAAGAAACGAAGAAACGAACAAAGAAACGGAGATACGAAGAAAGAAACGGAGAAACGAAGAAAGAAACGGAGAAGCGAACAAAGAAACGGAGAAATGAAGAAAGAAACGGAGAAACGAAGAAAGAAACGGAGAAACGAAGAAAGAAACGGAGACACGAAGAAAGAAACGGAGAAACGATGAAAGAAACGGAGAAACGAACAAAGAAACGGAGAAACGAAGAAAGAAACGGAGAAACGAAGAAAGAAACGGAGAAACGAAGAAAGAAACGGAGAAACGAAGAAAGAAACGCAGAAACGAACAAAGAAACGTAGAAACGAAGAAAGATATGGAGAAACGGTGAAATAAATGGAGAAACGAAGAAATAAATGGAGAAACGAACATGCAAACGGAGAAACGAAGAAAGAATTGAAGAAACGAAGAAACGAACAAAGAAACGGAGATACGAAGAAAAAAACGGAGAAACGAAGAAAGAAACGGAGAAGCGAACAAAGAAACGGAGAAATGAAGAAAGAAACGGAGAAACGAAGAAAGACACGGAGAAACGAAGAAAGAATCGGAGAAACGATGAAAGAAACGGAGAAACGAAGAAAGAAACGGAGAAACGATGAAAGAAACGGAGAAACGAAGAAAGAAACGGAGAAACGAAGAAAGAAACGGAGAAACGAAGAAAGAAACGGAGAAACGAAGAAAGAACCGGAGTAACGAAGAAGGAAACGGAGAAATGGAGAAATAAATGGAGAAACGAAGAAATAAACGGAGAAACGAACAAAGAAACGGAGAAGCGAAGAAAGAAACGGAGAAACGTAGAAAGAAACGGAGGAACGAGGAAAGAAACGGAGAAACGAAGTAAGAAACGGAGAAACAATTGGAGAAACGAAGAAATATCCCGATAAACGGGAAAAGAAACGGAGAAACGAACAAAGAAGCGGAGAAACGAACAAAGAAACGCAGATACGAAGAAAGAAACGGAGAAACGAAGAAAGAAACGGAGAAATAATTGGAGAAACGAAGAAATAAACCGAGAAACGTGAAAAGAAACGGAGAAACGAACAAAGAAACGGAGAAACGAAGAAAGAAACGGAGAAACGAAGAAATAAACGTAGAAATGACGAAAGAAACGGAGAAACAAAGAAAGAAACGGAGAAACGAAGAAAGAAACGGAGAAACGAACAAAGAAACGGAGAAACGAACAAAGAAACGGAGAAACGAACAAAGAAACGGAGAAACGGAGAAATAAATGAAGAAACGAAGACATATACGGAGAAACGAAGAAAGAAACGGAGAAATAAATGGAGAAACGAAGAAATAAACGGAGAAACGAAGAAAGAAACGGAGAAACGAAGAAAGAAACGGAGAAACGAAGAAAGAAACGGAGAAACGATGAAAGAAACGGAGAAACGAACAAAGAAACGGAGAAACGAAGAAAGAAACGGAGAAACGAAGAGAGAAACGGAGAAACGAAGAAAGAAACGGAGAAATAAATGGAGAAACGAAGAAATAAACCGAGAAACGGAAAAAGAAACGGGGAAACGAACAAAGAAACGGAGAAACGAAGAAAGAAAGGGAGAAACGAAGTAAGAAACGGAGAAATAATTGGAGAAACGAAGAAATAAACCGAGAAAAGAAGAAAGAAACGGAGAAACGAAGAAAGAAACGGAGAATCGTAGAAAGAAACGGAGAAACGAGGAAAGAAACGGAGAAACGAAGACAGAAACGGAGAAGCGAACAAAGAAACGGAGAAACGATGAAAGAAACGGAGAAACGAAGAAAGAAACGGAGAAACGAAGAAAGAAACGGAGATGCGAACAAAGAAACGGAGAAATGAAGAAAGAAACGGAGAAACGAAGAAAGAAACGGAGAAACGAAGAAAGAAACGGAGAAACGAAGAAAGAATCGGAGAAACGATGAAAGAAACGGAGAAACGAAGAAAGAAACGGAGAAACGATGAAAGAAACGGAGAAACGAAGAAAGAAACGGAGAAACGAAGAAAGAAACGGAGAAACGAAGAAAGAAACGGAGAAACGAAGAAAGAACCGGAGTAACGAAGAAGGAAACGGAGAAATGGAGAAATAAATGGAGAAACGAAGAAATAAACGGAGAAACGAACAAAGAAACGGAGAAGCGAAGAAAGAAACGGAGAAACGTAGAAAGAAACGGAGGAACGAGGAAAGAAACGGAGAAACGAAGTAAGAAACGGAGAAACAATTGGAGAAACGAAGAAATATCCCGATAAACGGGAAAAGAAACGGAGAAACGAACAAAGAAGCGGAGAAACGAACAAAGAAACGCAGATACGAAGAAAGAAACGGAGAAACGAAGAAAGAAACGGAGAAATAATTGGAGAAACGAAGAAATAAACCGAGAAACGTGAAAAGAAACGGAGAAACGAACAAAGAAACGGAGAAACGAAGAAAGAAACGGAGAAACGAAGAAATAAACGTAGAAATGACGAAAGAAACGGAGAAACAAAGAAAGAAACGGAGAAACGAAGAAAGAAACGGAGAAACGAACAAAGAAACGGAGAAACGAACAAAGAAACGGAGAAACGAACAAAGAAACGGAGAAACGGAGAAATAAATGAAGAAACGAAGACATATACGGAGAAACGAAGAAAGAAACGGAGAAATAAATGGAGAAACGAAGAAATAAACGGAGAAACGAAGAAAGAAACGGAGAAACGAAGAAAGAAACGGAGAAACGAAGAAAGAAACGGAGAAACGATGAAAGAAACGGAGAAACGAACAAAGAAACGGAGAAACGAAGAAAGAAACGGAGAAACGAAGAGAGAAACGGAGAAACGAAGAAAGAAACGGAGAAATAAATGGAGAAACGAAGAAATAAACCGAGAAACGGAAAAAGAAACGGGGAAACGAACAAAGAAACGGAGAAACGAAGAAAGAAAGGGAGAAACGAAGTAAGAAACGGAGAAATAATTGGAGAAACGAAGAAATAAACCGAGAAAAGAAGAAAGAAACGGAGAAACAAAGAAAGAAACGGAGAATCGTAGAAAGAAACGGAGAAACGAGGAAAGAAACGGAGAAACGAAGACAGAAACGGAGAAGCGAACAAAGAAACGGAGAAACGATGAAAGAAACGGAGAAACGAAGAAAGAAACGGAGAAACGAAGAAAGAAACGGAGATGCGAACAAAGAAACGGAGAAATGAAGAAAGAAACGGAGAAACGAAGAAAGAAACGGAGAAACGAAGAAAGAAACGGAGAAACGAAGAAAGAAACGGAGAAACGATGAAAGAAACGGAGAAACGAACAAAGAAACGGAGAAACGAAGAAAGAAACGGAGAAACGAAGAGAGAAACGGAGAAACGAAGAAAGAAACGGAGAAATAAATGGAGAAACGAAGAAATAAACCGAGAAACGGAAAAAGAAACGGGGAAACGAACAAAGAAACGGAGAAACGAAGAAAGAAAGGGAGAAACGAAGTAAGAAACGGAGAAATAATTGGAGAAACGAAGAAATAAACCGAGAAAAGAAGAAAGAAACGGAGAAACGAAGAAAGAAACGGAGAATCGTAGAAAGAAACGGAGAAACGAGGAAAGAAACGGAGAAACGAAGAAAGAAACGGAGAAGCGAACAAAGAAACGGAGAAACGATGAAAGAAACGGAGAAACGAAGAAAGAAACGGAGAAACGAAGAAAGAAACGGAGAAGCGAACAAAGCAACGGAGAAATGAAGAAAGAAACGGAGAAACGAAGAAAGAAACGGAGAAACGATGAAAGAAACGGAGAAACGAACAAAGAAACGGAGAAACGAAGAAAGAAACGGAGAAACGAAGAAAGAAACGGAGAAACGAAGAAAGAAACGGAGAAACGAAGAAAGAAACGCAGAAACGAACAAAGAAACGTAGAAACGAAGAAAGATATGGAGAAACGGTGAAATAAATGGAGAAACGAAGAAATAAATGGAGAAACGAACATGCAAACGGAGAAACGAAGAAAGAAATGAAGAAACGAAGAAACGAACAAAGAAACGGAGATACGAAGAAAGAAACGGAGAAACGAAGAAAGAAACGGAGAAGCGAACAAAGAAACGGAGAAATGAAGAAAGAAACGGAGAAACGAAGAAAGAAACGGAGAAACGAAGAAAGAAACGGAGACACGAAGAAAGAAACGGAGAAACGATGAAAGAAACGGAGAAACGAACAAAGAAACGGAGAAACGAAGAAAGAAACGGAGAAACGAAGAAAGAAACGGAGAAACGAAGAAAGAAACGGAGAAACGAAGAAAGAAACGCAGAAACGAACAAAGAAACGTAGAAACGAAGAAAGATATGGAGAAACGGTGAAATAAATGGAGAAACGAAGAAATAAATGGAGAAACGAACATGCAAACGGAGAAACGAAGAAAGAATTGAAGAAACGAAGAAACGAACAAAGAAACGGAGATACGAAGAAAAAAACGGAGAAACGAAGAAAGAAACGGAGAAGCGAACAAAGAAACGGAGAAATGAAGAAAGAAACGGAGAAACGAAGAAAGACACGGAGAAACGAAGAAAGAATCGGAGAAACGATGAAAGAAACGGAGAAACGAAGAAAGAAACGGAGAAACGATGAAAGAAACGGAGAAACGAAGAAAGAAACGGAGAAATAATTGGAGAAACGAAGAAATAAACCGAGAAACGTGAAAAGAAACGGAGAAACGAACAAAAAAACGGAGAAACGAAGAAAGAAACGGAGAAACGAAGAAATAAACGTAGAAATGACGAAAGAAACGGAGAAACAAAGAAAGAAACGGAGAAACGAAGAAAGAAACGGAGAAACGAACAAAGAAACGGAGAAACGAACAAAGAAACGGAGAAACGAACAAAGAAACGGAGAAACGGAGAAATAAATGAAGAAACGAAGACATATACGGAGAAACGAAGAAAGAAACGGAGAAATAAATGGAGAAACGAAGAAATAAACGGAGAAACGAAGAAAGAAACGGAGAAACGAAGAAAGAAACGGAGAAACGAAGAAAGAAACGGAGAAACGAAGAGAGAAACGGAGAAACGAAGAAAGAAACGGAGAAATAAATGGAGAAACGAAGAAATAAACCGAGAAACGGAAAAAGAAACGGGGAAACGAACAAAGAAACGGAGAAACGAAGAAAGAAAGGGAGAAACGAAGTAAGAAACGGAGAAATAATTGGAGAAACGAAGAAATAAACCGAGAAAAGAAGAAAGAAACGGAGAAACGAAGAAAGAAACGGAGAATCGTAGAAAGAAACGGAGAAACGAGGAAAGAAACGGAGAAACGAAGACAGAAACGGAGAAGCGAACAAAGAAACGGAGAAACGATGAAAGAAACGGAGAAACGAAGAAAGAAACGGAGAAACGAAGAAAGAAACGGAGATGCGAACAAAGAAACGGAGAAATGAAGAAAGAAACGGAGAAACGAAGAAAGAAACGGAGAAACGAAGAAAGAAACGGAGAAACGAAGAAAGAAACGGAGAAACGATGAAAGAAACGGAGAAACGAACAAAGAAACGGAGAAACGAAGAAAGAAACGGAGAAACGAAGAGAGAAACGGAGAAACGAAGAAAGAAACGGAGAAATAAATGGAGAAACGAAGAAATAAACCGAGAAACGGAAAAAGAAACGGGGAAACGAACAAAGAAACGGAGAAACGAAGAAAGAAAGGGAGAAACGAAGTAAGAAACGGAGAAATAATTGGAGAAACGAAGAAATAAACCGAGAAAAGAAGAAAGAAACGGAGAAACGAAGAAAGAAACGGAGAATCGTAGAAAGAAACGGAGAAACGAGGAAAGAAACGGAGAAACGAAGAAAGAAACGGAGAAGCGAACAAAGAAACGGAGAAACGATGAAAGAAACGGAGAAACGAAGAAAGAAACGGAGAAACGAAGAAAGAAACGGAGAAGCGAACAAAGCAACGGAGAAATGAAGAAAGAAACGGAGAAACGAAGAAAGAAACGGAGAAACGAAGAAAGAAACGGAGAAACGAAGAAAGAAACGGAGAAACGAAGAAAGAAACGGAGAAACGAAGAGAGAAACGGAGAAACGAAGAAAGAAACGGAGAAATAAATGGAGAAACGAAGAAATAAACCGAGAAACGGAAAAAGAAACGGGGAAACGAACAAAGAAACGGAGAAACGAAGAAAGAAAGGGAGAAACGAAGTCAGAAACGGAGAAATAATTGGAGAAACGAAGAAATAAACCGAGAAAAGAAGAAAGAAACGGAGAAACGAAGAAAGAAACGGAGAATCGTAGAAAGAAACGGAGAAACGAGGAAAGAAACGGAGAAACGAAGAAAGAAACGGAGAAGCGAACAAAGAAACGGAGAAACGATGAAAGAAACGGAGAAACGAAGAAAGAAACGGAGAAACGAAGAAAGAAACGGAGATGCGAACAAAGAAACGGAGAAATGAAGAAAGAAACGGAGAAACGAAGAAAGAAACGGAGAAACGAAGAAAGAAACGGAGAAACGAAGAAAGAAACGGAGAAACGATGAAAGAAACGGAGAAACGAACAAAGAAACGGAGAAACGAAGAAAGAAACGGAGAAACGAAGAGAGAAACGGAGAAACGAAGAAAGAAACGGAGAAATAAATGGAGAAACGAAGAAATAAACCGAGAAACGGAAAAAGAAACGTGGAAACGAACAAAGAAACGGAGAAACGAAGAAAGAAAGGGAGAAACGATGTAAGAAACGGAGAAATAATTGGAGATACGAAGAAATAAACCGAGAAACGAAGAAAGAAACGGAGAAACGAAGAAAGAAACGGAGAATCGTAGAAAGAAACGGAGAAACGAGGAAAGAAACGGAGAAACGAAGAAAGAAACGGAGAAGCGAACAAAGAAACGGAGAAACGGAGAAATAAATGGAGAAACGAAGAAATAAACGGAGAAACGAAGAAAGAAACGGAGAAACGAAGGAAGAAACGGAGAAACGAAGAAATAAGCGGAGAAACGAAGAAAGAAACGAAGAAACGAAGAAAGAAACGGAGAAACGAACAAAGAAACGGAGAAACGAACAAAGAAACGGAGAAACGAAAAATGAAACGCAGAAACGAAGAATGAAACGGAGAAACGAAGAAATAAACGGAGAAACGAACAAAGAAACGGAGAAACGAACAAAGAAACGGAGAAACGAACAAAGAAACGGAGAAACGAAGAAAGAAACGGAGAAACGGAGAAATAAATGGAGAAATGAAGAAATAAACGGAAAAACGGAGAAAGAGACGGTGAAACGAAGAAAGAAACGGAGAAACGAAGAAAGAAACGGAGAAACGAAGAAAGAAACGGAGAAACGAACAAAGAATCGGAGAAACGAAGAAAGAAACGGAGAAACGAAGAAAGAAACGCAGAAACGAGGATAGAAACGGAGAAACGAAGAAAGAAACGGAGAAACGATGAAAGAAACGGAGAAACGAAGAAAGAAACGGAGAAACGAAGAAAGAAACGGAGAAACGAAGAAAGAAACGGAGAAACGAAGAAAGAACCGGAGTAACGAAGAAAGAAACGGAGAAACGGAGAAATAAATGGAGAAACGAAGAAATAAACGGAGAAACAAAGAAAGAAACGGAGAAACGAAGAAAGAAACGGAGAAACGAACAAAGAAACGGAGAAACAAACAAAGAAACGGAGAAACGAACAAAGAAACGGAGAAACGGAGAAATAAATGAAGAAACGAAGACATATACGGAGAAACGAAGAAAGAAACGGAGAAATAAATGGAGAAACGAAGAAATAAACGGAGAAACGAAGAAAGAAACGGAGAAACGATGAAAGAAACGGAGAAACGAACAAAGAAACGGAGAAACGAAGAAAGAAACGGAGAAACGAAGAAAGAAACGGAGAAACGAAGAAAGAAACGGAGAAATAAATGGAGAAACGAAGAAATAAACCGAGAAACGGAAAAAGAAACGGGGAAACGAACAAAGAAACGGAGAAACGAAGAAAGAAAGGGAGAAACGAAGTAAGAAACGGAGAAATAATTGGAGAAACGAAGAAATAAACCGAGAAAAGAAGAAAGAAACGGAGAAACGAAGAAAGAAACGGAGAATCGTAGAAAGAAACGGAGAAACGAGGAAAGAAACGGAGAAACGAAGAAAGAAACGGAGAAGCGAACAAAGAAACGGAGAAACGATGAAAGAAACGGAGAAACGAAGAAAGAAACGGAGAAACGAAGAAAGAAACGGAGAAGCGAACAAAGCAACGGAGAAATGAAGAAAGAAACGGAGAAACGAAGAAAGAAACGGAGAAACGAAGAAAGAAACGGAGAAACGAAGAAAGAAACGGAGAAACGAAGAAAGAAACGGAGAAACGAAGAGAGAAACGGAGAAACGAAGAAAGAAACGGAGAAATAAATGGAGAAACGAAGAAAGAAACGGAGAAACGGAAAAAGAAACGTGGAAACGAACAAAGAAACGGAGAAACGAAGAAAGAAAGGGAGAAACGATGTAAGAAACGGAGAAATAATTGGAGATACGAAGAAATAAACCGAGAAACGAAGAAAGAAACGGAGAAACGAAGAAAGAAACGGAGAATCGTAGAAAGAAACGGAGAAACGAGGAAAGAAACGGAGAAACGAAGAAAGAAACGGAGAAGCGAACAAAGAAACGGAGAAACGGAGAAATAAATGGAGAAACGAAGAAATAAACGGAGAAACGAAGAAAGAAACGGAGAAACGAAGGAAGAAACGGAGAAACGAAGAAATAAGCGGAGAAACGAAGAAAGAAACGAAGAAACGAAGAAAGAAACGGAGAAACGAACAAAGAAACGGAGAAACGAACAAAGAAACGGAGAAACGAAAAATGAAACGCAGAAACGAAGAATGAAACGGAGAAACGAAGAAATAAACGGAGAAACGAACAAAGAAACGGAGAAACGAACAAAGAAACGGAGAAACGAACAAAGAAACGGAGAAACGAAGAAAGAAACGGAGAAACGGAGAAATAAATGGAGAAATGAAGAAATAAACGGAAAAACGGAGAAAGAGACGGTGAAACGAAGAAAGAAACGGAGAAACGAAGAAAGAAACGGAGAAACGAAGAAAGAAACGGAGAAACGAACAAAGAATCGGAGAAACGAAGAAAGAAACGGAGAAACGAAGAAAGAAACGCAGAAACGAGGAAAGAAACGGAGAGACGAAGAAAGAAACGGAGAAACGATGAAAGAAACGGAGAAACGAAGAAAGAAACGGAGAAACGAAGAAAGAAACGGAGAAACGAAGAAAGAAACGGAGAAACGAAGAAAGAACCGGAGTAACGAAGAAAGAAACGGAGAAACGGAGAAATAAATGGAGAAACGAAGAAATAAACGGAGAAACGAACAAAGAAACGGAGAAGCGAAGAAAGAAACGGAGAAACGGAGAAATAAATGGAGAAATGAAGAAATAAACGGAGAAACGAAGAAAGAGACGGTGAAACGAAGAAAGAAACGGAGAAACGAAGAAAGAAACGGAGAAACGAAGAAAGAAACGGAGAAACGAACAAAGAAAGGGAGAAACGAAGAAAGAAACGGAGAAACGAAGAAAGAAACGCAGAAACGAGGAAAGAAACGGAGAAACGAAGAAAGAAACGGAGAAACGATGAAGGAAACGGAGAAACGAAGAAAGAAACGGAGAAACGAAGAAAGAAACGGAGAAACGATGAAAGAAACGGAGAAACGAAGAAAGAACCGGAGTAACGAAGAAAGAAACGGAAAAACGGAGAAATAAATGGAGAAACGAAGAAATAAACGGAGAAACGAACAAAGAAACGGAGAAGCGAAGAAAGCAACGGAGAAACGTAGAAAGAAACGGAGAAACGAGGAAAGAAACGGAGAAACGAGGAAAGAAACGGAGAAACGAAGAAAGAAACGGAGAAGCGAACAAAGAAACGGAGAAATGAAGAAAGAAACGGAGAAACGAAGAAAGAAACGGAGAAACGAAGAAAGAAACGGAGACACGAAGAAAGAAACGGAGAAACGATGAAAGAAACGGAGAAACGAACAAAGAAACGGAGAAACGAAGAAAAAAACGGAGAAACGAAGAAAGAAACGGAGAAACGAAGAAAGAAACGGAGAAACGAACAAAGAAACGCAGAAACGAACAAAGAAACGTAGAAACGAAGAAAGATATGGAGAAACGGTGAAATAAATGGAGAAACGAAGAAATAAATGGAGAAACGAACATGCAAACGGAGAAACGAAGAAAGAAATGCAGAAACGAAGAAACGAACAAAGAAACGGAGATACGAAGAAAGAAACGGAGAAACGAAGAAAGAAAACGGAGAAGCGAACAAAGAAACGGAGAAATGAAGAAAGAAACGGAGAAACGAAGAAAGACACGGAGAAACGAAGAAAGAAACGGAGAAACGATGAAAGAAACGGAGAAACGAAGAAAGAAACGGAGAAACGATGAAAGAAACGGAGAAACGAAGAAAGAAACGGAGAAACGAAGAAAGAAACGGAGAAACGAAGAAAGAAACGGAGAAACGAAGAAAGAAACGGAGAAACGAAGAAAGAAACGGAGAAACGAAGAAAGAAACGGAGAAACGATGAAAGAAACGGAGAAACGAACAAAGAAACGGAGAAACGAAGAAAGAAACGGAGAAACGAAGAAAGAAACGGAGAAACGAAGAAAGAAACGGAGAAACGAAGAAAGAAACGGAGAAACGAAGAAAGAACCGGAGTAACGAAGAAAGAAACGGAGAAACGGAGAAATAAATGGAGAAACGAAGAAATAAACGGTGAAACGAACAAAGAAACGGAGAAGCGAAGAAAGAAACGGAGAAACGGGGAAATAAATGGAGAAACGAAGAAAGAAACGGAGAAACGATGAAAGAAACGGAGAAACGAAGAAAGAAACGGAGAAACGAAGAAAGAAACGGAGAAACGAAGAAAGAAACGGAGAAACGAAGAAAGAAACGGAGAAACGAAGAAAGAAACGGAGAAGCGAACAAAGAAACGGAGAAATGAAGAAAGAAACGGAGAAACGAAGAAGGAAACGGAGAAACGAAGAAAGAAACGGAGATACGATGAGAGAAACGGAGTAACGAAGAAAGAAACGGAGAAACGGGGAAATAAATGGAGAAACGAAGAAATAAACGCAGAAACGAACAAAGAAACGGAGAAACGAAGGAAGAAACGGAGAAACGAAGGAAGAAATGAAGAAACGAAGAAAGAAACGAAGAAACGAACAAAGAAACGGAGATACGAAGAAAGAAACGGAGAAGCGAAGAAAGAAACGGAGAATCGAAGAAAGAAACGGAGAATCGAAGAAAGAAACGGAGAAACGAAGAAAGAAACTGAGAAACGAAGAAAGAAACGGAGATACGATGAGAGAAACGGAGTAACGAAGAAAGAAACGGAGAAACGGGGAAATAAATGGAGAAACGAAGAAATAAACGCAGAAACGAACAAAGAAACGGAGAAACGAAGGACGAAACGGAGAAACGAAGGAAGAACCGGAGTAACGAAGAAAGAAACGATAAACGGAGAAATAAATGGAGAAACGAAGAAATAAACGGAGAAACGAACAAAGAAAGGGAGAAGCGAAGAAATAAACGCAGAAACGAACAAAGAAAAGGAGAAACGAAGGAAGAAACGGAGAAACGAAGGAAGAAACGGAGAAACGAAGAAAGAAACGGAGAAACGAAGAAAGAAACGGAGAAACGAAGAAAGAACCGGAGTAACGAAGAAAGAAACGGAGAAACGAACAAAGAAACGGAGAAACGAAGAAAGAAACGGAGATACGAAGAAAGAAACGGAGAAACGTAGAAAGAAACGGAGAATCGAAGAAAGAAACGGAGAAACGAAGAAAGAAACGGCGAAACGAAGAAAGAAACGGAGATACGATGAGAGAAACGGAGTAACGAAGAAAGAAACGGAGAAACGGGGAAATAAATGGAGAAACGAAGAAATAGACGCAGAAACGAACAAAGGAACGGAGAAACGAAGGAAGAAACGGAGAAACGAAGGAAGAAACGGAGAACCGAAGAAAGAAACGGCGAAACGAAGAAAGAAACGGAGAAACGATGAGAGAAACGGAGTAACGAAGAAAGAAACGGAGAAACGGGGAAATAAATGGAGAAACGAAGAAATAAACGCAGAAACGAACAAAGGAACGGAGAAACGAAGGACGAAACGGAGAAACGAAGGAAGAAACGGAGAAACGAAGGAAGAAACGGAGAAACGGAGAAATAAGTGGAGAAACGAAGGAATAAACCGACAAACGGAGAAACGGAGAAACGATGAAACGAACGAAGAAACGGAGAAACGAAGAAAGAAACGGAGAAACGAAGAAAGAAACGGAGAAACGAACAAAGAAACGGAGAAACGAAGAAAGAAACGGAGAAATAAATGGAGAAACGAAGAAATAAACGGAGAAACGAATAAGGAAACGGAGAAACGAAGAAAGAAACGGAGAAACGAAGAAAGAAACGGAGAAACGATGAAAGAAACGGAGAAACGAACAAAGAAACGGAGAAACGAAGAAAGAAACGGAGAAACGAAGAAAGAACCGGAGTAACGAAGAAAGAACCGCAGAAACGAACAAAGAAACGTAGAAACGAAGAAAGATACGGAGAAACGGTGAAATAAATGGAGAAACGAAGAAATAAATGGAGAAACGAACAAGCAAACGGAGAAACGAAGAAAGAAACGGAGAAACGAAGAAAGAAATAAAGAAACGAAGAAAGAAACGAAGAAACGAACAAAGAAACGGAGAAACGAACAAAGAAACGGAGAAACGAAGGAAGAAACGGAGAAACGAAGAAAGAAACGGAGAAACGAAGAAAGAAACGCAGAAACGAACAAAGAAACGTAGAAACGAAGAAAGATATGGAGAAACGGTGAAATAAATGGAGAAACGAAGAAATAAATGGAGAAACGAACATGCAAACGGAGAAACGAAGAAAGAAATGCAGAAACGAAGAAACGAACAAAGAAACGGAGATACGAAGAAAGAAACGGAGAAACGAAGAAAGAAAACGGAGAAGCGAACAAAGAAACGGAGAAATGAAGAAAGAAACGGAGAAACGAAGAAAGACACGGAGAAACGAAGAAAGAAACGGAGAAACGATGAAAGAAACGGAGAAACGAAGAAAGAAACGGAGAAACGATGAAAGAAACGGAGAAACGAAGAAAGAAACGGAGAAACGAAGAAAGAAACGGAGAAACGAAGAAAGAAACGGAGAAACGAAGAAAGAAACGGAGAAACGAAGAAAGAAACGGAGAAACGAAGAAAGAAACGGAGAAACGATGAAAGAAACGGAGAAACGAACAAAGAAACGGAGAAACGAAGAAAGAAACGGAGAAACGAAGAAAGAAACGGAGAAACGAAGAAAGAAACGGAGAAACGAAGAAAGAAACGGAGAAACGAAGAAAGAACCGGAGTAACGAAGAAAGAAACGGAGAAACGGAGAAATAAATGGAGAAACGAAGAAATAAACGGTGAAACGAACAAAGAAACGGAGAAGCGAAGAAAGAAACGGAGAAACGGGGAAATAAATGGAGAAACGAAGAAAGAAACGGAGAAACGATGAAAGAAACGGAGAAACGAAGAAAGAAACGGAGAAACGAAGAAAGAAACGGAGAAACGAAGAAAGAAACGGAGAAACGAAGAAAGAAACGGAGAAACGAAGAAAGAAACGGAGAAGCGAACAAAGAAACGGAGAAATGAAGAAAGAAACGGAGAAACGAAGAAAGAAACGGAGAAACGAAGAAAGAAACGGAGATACGATGAGAGAAACGGAGTAACGAAGAAAGAAACGGAGAAACGGGGAAATAAATGGAGAAACGAAGAAATAAACGCAGAAACGAACAAAGAAACGGAGAAACGAAGGAAGAAACGGAGAAACGAAGGAAGAAATGAAGAAACGAAGAAAGAAACGAAGAAACGAACAAAGAAACGGAGATACGAAGAAAGAAACGGAGAAGCGAAGAAAGAAACGGAGAATCGAAGAAAGAAACGGAGAATCGAAGAAAGAAACGGAGAAACGAAGAAAGAAACTGAGAGACGAAGAAAGAAACGGAGATACGATGAGAGAAACGGAGTAACGAAGAAAGAAACGGAGAAACGGGGAAATAAATGGAGAAACGAAGAAATAAACGCAGAAACGAACAAAGAAACGGAGAAACGAAGGACGAAACGGAGAAACGAAGGAAGAACCGGAGTAACGAAGAAAGAAACGAAGAAACGGAGAAATAAATGGAGAAACGAAGAAATAAACGGAGAAACGAACAAAGAAAGGGAGAAGCGAAGAAATAAACGCAGAAACGAACAAAGAAAAGGAGAAACGAAGGAAGAAACGGAGAAACGAAGGAAGAAACGGAGAAACGAAGAAAGAAACGGAGAAACGAAGAAAGAAACGGAGAAACGAAGAAAGAACCGGAGTAACGAAGAAAGAAACGGAGAAACGAACAAAGAAACGGAGAAACGAAGAAAGAAACGGAGATACGAAGAAAGAAACGGAGAAACGTAGAAAGAAACGGAGAATCGAAGAAAGAAACGGAGAAACGAAGAAAGAAACGGCGAAACGAAGAAAGAAACGGAGATACGATGAGAGAAACGGAGTAACGAAGAAAGAAACGGAGAAACGGGGAAATAAATGGAGAAACGAAGAAATAGACGCAGAAACGAACAAAGGAACGGAGAAACGAAGGAAGAAACGGAGAAACGAAGGAAGAAACGGAGAACCGAAGAAAGAAACGGCGAAACGAAGAAAGAAACGGAGAAACGATGAGAGAAACGGAGTAACGAAGAAAGAAACATTGAAACGGGGAAATAAATGGAGAAACGAAGAAATAAACGCAGAAACGAACAAAGGAACGGAGAAACGAAGGACGAAACGGAGAAACGAAGGAAGAAACGGAGAAACGAAGGAAGAAACGGAGAAACGGAGAAATAAGTGGAGAAACGAAGGAATAAACCGACAAACGGAGAAACGGAGAAACGATGAAACGAACGAAGAAACGGAGAAACGAAGAAAGAAACGGAGAAACGAAGAAAGAAACGGAGAAACGAACAAAGAAACGGAGAAACGAAGAAAGAAACGGAGAAATAAATGGAGAAACGAAGAAATAAACGGAGAAACGAATAAGGAAACGGAGAAACGAAGAAAGAAACGGAGAAACGAAGAAAGAAACGGAGAAACGATGAAAGAAACGGAGAAACGAACAAAGAAACGGAGAAACGAAGAAAGAAACGGAGAAACGAAGAAAGAACCGGAGTAACGAAGAAAGAACCGCAGAAACGAACAAAGAAACGTAGAAACGAAGAAAGATACGGAGAAACGGTGAAATAAATGGAGAAACGAAGAAATAAATGGAGAAACGAACAAGCAAACGGAGAAACGAAGAAAGAAACGGAGAAACGAAGAAAGAAATAAAGAAACGAAGAAAGAAACGAAGAAACGAACAAAGAAACGGAGAAACGAACAAAGAAACGGAGAAACGAAGGAAGAAACGGAGAAACGAAGAAAGAAACGGAGAAACGAAGAAAGAAACGGAGAAACGAAGAAAGAACCGGAGTAACGAAGAAAGAAACGGAGAAACGGAGAAATAAATGGAGAAACGAAGAAATAAACGGAGAAACGAAGAAAGAAACGGAGAAACGAAGAAAGAACCGGAGTAACGAAGAAAGAAACGGAGAAACGGAGAAATAAATGGAGAAACGAAGAAATAAACGGAGAAACGAACCAGGGAACGGAGAAACGAAGAAAGAAACGGAGAATCGAAGATAGCAATGGAGAAACGGAGAAACGAAGAAAGAAACGGAGATACGAAGAAAGAAACGGAGAATCGAAGAAAGAAACGAAGAAACGAAGAAAGAAACGGAGAAACGAAGAAAGAAACGGAGATACGATGAGAGAAACGGAGTAAGGAAGAAAGAAACGGAGAAACGGGGAAATAAAAGGAGAAACGAAGAAATAAACGCAGAAACGAACAAAGAAAAGGAGAAACGAAGGAAGAAACGGAGAAACGAAGGAAGAAACGGAGAAACGAAGAAAGAAACGGAGAAACGAAGAAAGAAACGGAGAAACGAAGAAAGAACCGGAGTAACGAAGAAAGAAACGGAGAAACGAACAAAGAAACGGAGAAACGAAGAAAGAAACGGAGAAACGAACAAAGAAACGGAGAAACGAAGGAAGAAACGGAGAAACGAAGAAAGAAACGGAGAAACGAAGAAAGAAACGGAGAAACGAAGAAAGAACCGGAGTAACGAAGAAAGAAACGGAGAAACGGAGAAATAAATGGAGAAACGAAGAAATAAACGGAGAAACGAAGAAAGAAACGGAGAAACGAAGAAAGAACCGGAGTAACGAAGAAAGAAACGGAGAAACGGAGAAATAAATGGAGAAACGAAGAAATAAACGGAGAAACGAACCAGGGAACGGAGAAACGAAGAAAGAAACGGAGAATCGAAGATAGCAATGGAGAAACGGAGAAACGAAGAAAGAAACGGAGATACGAAGAAAGAAACGGAGAAACGAAGAAAGAAACGGAGATACGAAGAAAGAAACGGAGAAACGTAGAAAGAAACGGAGAATCGAAGAAAGAAACGGAGAAACGAAGAAAGAAACGGCGAAACGAAGAAAGAAACGGAGATACGATGAGAGAAACGGAGTAACGAAGAAAGAAACGGAGAAACGAACAAAGAAACGGAGAAACGAAGAAAGAAACGGAGATACGAAGAAAGAAACGGAGAAACGTAGAAAGAAACGGAGAATCGAAGAAAGAAACGGAGAAACGAAGAAAGAAACGGCGAAACGAAGAAAGAAACGGAGATACGATGAGAGAAACGGAGTAACGAAGAAAGAAACGGAGAAACGGGGAAATAAATGGAGAAACGAAGAAATAGACGCAGAAACGAACAAAGGAACGGAGAAACGAAGGAAGAAACGGAGAAACGAAGAAAGAAACGGAGAAGCGAACAAAGAAACGGAGAAATGAAGAAAGAAACGGAGACACGAAGAAATAAACGGAGAAACGAACAAAGAAAGGGAGAAGCGAAGAAATAAACGCAGAAACGAACAAAGAAAAGGAGAAACGAAGGAAGAAACGGAGAAACGAAGGAAGAAACGGAGAAACGAATAAGGAAACGGAGAAACGAAGAAAGAAACAGAGAAACGAAGAAAGAAACGGAGAAACGATGAAAGAAACGGAGAAACGAACAAAGAAACGGAGAAACGAAGAAAGAAACGGAGAAACGAAGAAAGAACCGGAGTAACGAAGAAAGAACCGCAGAAACGAACAAAGAAACGTAGAAACGAAGAAAGATACGGAGAAACGGTGAAATAAATGGAGAAACGAAGAAATAAATGGAGAAACGAACAAGCAAACGGAGAAACGAAGAAAGAAACGGAGAAACGAAGAAAGAAATAAAGAAACGAAGAAAGAAACGAAGAAACGAACAAAGAAACGGAGAAACGAACAAAGAAACGGAGAAACGAAGGAAGAAACGGAGAAACGAAGAAAGAAACGGAGAAACGAAGAAAGAAACGGAGAAACGAAGAAAGAACCGGAGTAACGAAGAAAGAAACGGAGAAACGGAGAAATAAATGGAGAAACGAAGAAATAAACGGAGAAACGAAGAAAGAAACGGAGAAACGAAGAAAGAACCGGAGTAACGAAGAAAGAAACGGAGAAACGGAGAAATAAATGGAGAAACGAAGAAATAAACGGAGAAACGAACCAGGGAACGGAGAAACGAAGAAAGAAACGGAGAATCGAAGATAGCAATGGAGAAACGGAGAAACGAAGAAAGAAACGGAGATACGAAGAAAGAAACGGAGAATCGAAGAAAGAAACGAAGAAACGAAGAAAGAAACGGAGAAACGAAGAAAGAAACGGAGATACGATGAGAGAAACGGAGTAAGGAAGAAAGAAACGGAGAAACGGGGAAATAAAAGGAGAAACGAAGAAATAAACGCAGAAACGAACAAAGAAAAGGAGAAACGAAGGAAGAAACGGAGAAACGAAGGAAGAAACGGAGAAACGAAGAAAGAAACGGAGAAACGAAGAAAGAAACGGAGAAACGAAGAAAGAACCGGAGTAACGAAGAAAGAAACGGAGAAACGAACAAAGAAACGGAGAAACGAAGAAAGAAACGGAGATACGATGAGAGAAACGGAGTAACGAAGAAAGAAACGGAGAAACGGGGAAATAAATGGAGAAACGAAGAAATAGACGCAGAAACGAACAAAGGAACGGAGAAACGAAGGAAGAAACGGAGAAACGAAGGAAGAAACGGAGTACCGAAGAAAGAAACGGCGAAACGAAGAAAGAAACGGAGAAACGATGAGAGAAACGGAGTAACGAAGAAAGAAACGGAGAAACGGGGAAATAAATGGAGAAACGAAGAAATAAACGCAGAAACGAACAAAGGAACGGAGAAACGAAGGACGAAACGGAGAAACGATGGAAGAAACGGAGAAACGAAGAAAGAAACGGAGAAACGGAGAAATAAGTGGAGAAACGAAGGAATAAACCGACAAACGGAGAAACGGAGAAACGATGAAACGAACGAAGAAACGGAGAAACGAAGAAAGAAACGGAGAAACGAAGAAAGAAACGGAGAAACGAACAAAGAAACGGAGAAACGAAGAAAGAAACGGAGAAATAAATGGAGAAACGAAGAAATAAACGGAGAAACGAATAAGGAAACGGAGAAACGAAGAAAGAAACGGAGAAACGAAGAAAGAAACGGAGAAACGATGAAAGAAACGGAGAAACGAACAAAGAAACGGAGAAACGAAGAAAGAAACGGAGAAACGAAGAAAGAACCGGAGTAACGAAGAAAGAACCGCAGAAACGAACAAAGAAACGTAGAAACGAAGAAAGATACGGAGAAACGGTGAAATAAATGGAGAAACGAAGAAATAAATGGAGAAACGTACAAGCAAACGGAGAAACGAAGAAAGAAACGGAGAAACGAAGAAAGAAATAAAGAAACGAAGACAGAAACGAAGAAACGAACAAAGAAACGGAGAAACGAACAAAGAAACGGAGAAACGAAGGAAGAAACGGAGAAACGAAGAAAGAAACGGAGAAACGAAGAAAGAAACGGAGAAACGAAGAAAGAACCGGAGTAACGAAGAAAGAAACGGAGAAACGGAGAAATAAATGGAGAAACGAAGAAATAAACGGAGAAACGAAGAAAGAAACGGAGAAACGAAGAAAGAACCGGAGTAACGAAGAAAGAAACGGAGAAACGGAGAAATAAATGGAGAAACGAAGAAATAAACGGAGAAACGAACCAGGAAACGGAGAAACGAAGAAAGAAACGGAGAATCGAAGATAGCAATGGAGAAACGGAGAAACGAAGAAAGAAACGGAGATACGAAGAAAGAAACGGAGAATCGAAGAAAGAAACGAAGAAACGAAGAAAGAAACGGAGAAACGAAGAAAGAAACGGAGATACGATGAGAGAAACGGAGTAAGGAAGAAAGAAACGGAGAAACGGGGAAATAAAAGGAGAAACGAAGAAATAAACGCAGAAACGAACAAAGAAACGGAGAACCGAAGGAAGAAACGGAGAAAAGAAGGAAGAAACGGAGAAACGAAGAAAGAAACTGAGAAACGAAGAAAGAAATGGAGAAACGTAGAAAGAACCGGAGTAACGAAGAAAGAAACGGAGAAACGGGGAAATAAATGGAGAAACGAAGAAATAGACGCAGAAACGAACAAAGAAACAGAGAAACGAAGGAAGAAACGGAGAAACGAAGGAAGAAACCGAGAAACGAAGAAAGAAACGGAGAAACGAAGAAAGAAACGGAGAAACGAAGAAAGAAACGGAGAAACGAAGAAAGAAACGGAGAATCGAAGAAAGAAACGGAGAATCGAAGAAAGAAACGAAGAAACGAAGAAAGAAACGGAGAAACGAAGAAAGAAACGGAGATACGATGAGAGAAACGGAGTAACGAAGAAAGAAACGGAGAAACGGGGAAATAAAAGGAGAAACGAAGAAATATACGCAGGAACGAACAAAGAAACGGAGAACCGAAGGAAGAAACGGAGAAAAGATGGAAGAAACGGAGAAACGAAGAAAGAAACTGAGAAACGAAGAAAGAAATGGAGAAACGTAGAAAGAACCGGAGTAACGAAGAAAGAAACGGAGAAGCGGAGAAATAAATGGAGAAACGAAGAAATAAACGGAGAAACGAACAAAGAAACGGAGAAGCGAAGAAAGAAACGGAGAAACGCACAAAGAAACGGAGAAACGAACAAAGAAACGGAGAAACGAAGAAAGAAACGGAGAAACGGAGAAATAAACGGAGAAACGAACAAGCAAACGGAGAAACGAAGAAACGAAGAAAGAAACGGAGAATCGGAGAAATAAATTGGAGAAACGAAGGAATAAACCGACAAACGGAGAAACGGAGAAACGATGAAACGAACGAAGAAACGGAGAAACGAAGAAAGAAACGGAGAAACGAAGAAAGAAACGGAGAAACGAACAAAGAAACGGAGAAACGAAGAAAGAAACGGAGAAATAAATGGAGAAACGAAGAAATAAACGGAGAAACGAACAAGGAAACGGAGAAACGAAGAAAGAAACGGAGAAACGAAGAAAGAAACGGAGAAACGAAGAAACAAACGGAGAAACGAGGAAAGAAACGGAGAAACGAAGAAAGAAACGGAGAAACGAAGGAAGAAACGGAGAAACGAAGAAAGAAACGGAGAAACGAAGAAAGAAACGGAGATACGAAGAAAGAAACGGAGAATCGAAGAAAGAAACGAAGAAACGAAGAAAGAAACGGAGAAACGAAGAAAGAAACGGAGATACGATGAGAGAAACGGAGTAAGGAAGAAAGAAACGGAGAAACGGGGAAATAAAAGGAGAAACGAAGAAATAAACGCAGAAACGAACAAAGAAAGGGAGAAACGAAGGAAGAAACGGAGAAACGAAGGAAGAAACGGAGAAACGAAGAAAGAAACGGAGAAACGAAGAAAGAAACGGAGAAACGAAGAAAGAACCGGAGTAACGAAGAAAGAAACGGAGAAACGAACAAAGAAACGGAGAAACGAAGAAAGAAACGGAGATACGATGAGAGAAACGGAGTAACGAAGAAAGAAACGGAGAAACGGGGAAATAAATGGAGAAACGAAGAAATAGACGCAGAAACGAACAAAGGAACGGAGAAACGAAGGAAGAAACGGAGAAACGAAGGAAGAAACGGAGTACCGAAGAAAGAAACGGCGAAACGAAGAAAGAAACGGAGAAACGATGAGAGAAACGGAGTAACGAAGAAAGAAACGGAGAAACGGGGAAATAAATGGAGAAACGAAGAAATAAACGCAGAAACGAACAAAGGAACGGAGAAACGAAGGACGAAACGGAGAAACGAAGGAAGAAACGGAGAAACGAAGAAAGAAACGGAGAAACGGAGAAATAAGTGGAGAAACGAAGGAATAAACCGACAAACGGAGAAACGGAGAAACGATGAAACGAACGAAGAAACGGAGAAACGAAGAAAGAAACGGAGAAACGAAAAAAGAAACGGAGAAACGAACAAAGAAACGGAGAAACGAAGAAAGAAACGGAGAAATAAATGGAGAAACGAAGAAATAAACGGAGAAACGAATAAGGAAACGGAGAAACGAAGAAAGAAACGGAGAAACGAAGAAAGAAACGGAGAAACGATGAAAGAAACGGAGAAACGAACAAAGAAACGGAGAAACGAAGAAAGAAACGGAGAAACGAAGAAAGAACCGGAGTAACGAAGAAAGAACCGCAGAAACGAACAAAGAAACGTAGAAACGAAGAAAGATACGGAGAAACGGTGAAATAAATGGAGAAACGAAGAAATAAATGGAGAAACGAACAAGCAAACGGAGAAACGAAGAAAGAAACGGAGAAACGAAGAAAGAAATAAAGAAACGAAGACAGAAACGAAGAAACGAACAAAGAAACGGAGAAACGAACAAAGAAACGGAGAAACGAAGGAAGAAACGGAGAAACGAAGAAAGAAACGGAGAAACGAAGAAAGAAACGGAGAAACGAAGAAAGAACCGGAGTAACGAAGAAAGAAACGGAGAAACGGAGAAATAAATGGAGAAACGAAGAAATAAACGGAGAAACGAAGAAAGAAACGGAGAAACGAAGAAAGAACCGGAGTAACGAAGAAAGAAACGGAGAAACGGAGAAATAAATGGAGAAACGAAGAAATAAACGGAGAAACGAACCAGGAAACGGAGAAACGAAGAAAGAAACGGAGAATCGAAGATAGCAATGGAGAAACGGAGAAACGAAGAAAGAAACGGAGATACGAAGAAAGAAACGGAGAATCGAAGAAAGAAACGAAGAAACGAAGAAAGAAACGGAGAAACGAAGAAAGAAACGGAGATACGATGAGAGAAACGGAGTAAGGAAGAAAGAAACGGAGAAACGGGGAAATAAAAGGAGAAACGAAGAAATAAACGCAGAAACGAACAAAGAAACGGAGAACCGAAGGAAGAAACGGAGCAAAGAAGGAAGAAACGGAGAAACGAAGAAAGAAACTGAGAAACGAAGAAAGAAATGGAGAAACGTAGAAAGAACCGGAGTAACGAAGAAAGAAACGGAGAAACGGGGAAATAAATGGAGAAACGAAGAAATAGACGCAGAAACGAACAAAGAAACAGAGAAACGAAGGAAGAAACGGAGAAACGAAGGAAGAAACCGAGAAACGAAGAAAGAAACGGAGAAACGAAGAAAGAAACGGAGAAACGAAGAAAGAAACGGAGAAACGAAGAAAGAAACGGAGAATCGAAGAAAGAAACGGAGAATCGAAGAAAGAAACGAAGAAACGAAGAAAGAAACGGAGAAACGAAGAAAGAAACGGAGATACGATGAGAGAAACGGAGTAACGAAGAAAGAAACGGAGAAACGGGGAAATAAAAGGAGAAACGAAGAAATATACGCAGAAACGAACAAAGAAACGGAGAACCGAAGGAAGAAACGGAGAATAGAAGGAAGAAACGGAGAAACGAAGAAAGAAACTGAGAAACGAAGAAAGAAATGGAGAAACGTAGAAAGAACCGGAGTAACGAAGAAAGAAACGGAGAAGCGGAGAAATAAATGGAGAAACGAAGAAATAAACGGAGAAACGAACAAAGAAACGGAGAAGCGAAGAAAGAAACGGAGAAACGCACAAAGAAACGGAGAAACGAACAAAGAAACGGAGAAACGAAGAAAGAAACGGAGAAACGGAGAAATAAACGGAGAAACGAACAAGCAAACGGAGAAACGAAGAAACGAAGAAAGAAACGGAGAATCGGAGAAATAAATTGGAGAAACGAAGGAATAAACCGACAAACGGAGAAACGGAGAAACGATGAAACGAACGAAGAAACGGAGAAACGAAGAAAGAAACGGAGAAACGAAGAAAGAAACGGAGAAACGAACAAAGAAACGGAGAAACGAAGAAAGAAACGGAGAAATAAATGGAGAAACGAAGAAATAAACGGAGAAACGAACAAGGAAACGGAGAAACGAAGAAAGAAACGGAGAAACGAAGAAAGAAACGGAGAAACGAAGAAACAAACGGAGAAACGAGGAAAGAAACGGAGAAACGAAGAAAGAAACGGAGAAACGAAGGAAGAAACGGAGAAACGAAGAAAGAAACGGAGAAACGAAGAAAGAAACGGAGAAGCGAAGAAAGAAACGGAGAAACGCACAAAGAAACGGAGAAACGAACAAAGAAACGGAGAAACGAAGAAAGAAACGGAGAAACGGAGAAATAAACGGAGAAACGTACAAGCAAACGGAGAAACGAAGGAAGAAACGAAGAAATGAAGAAAGAAACGGAGAATCGGAGAAATAAATGGAGAAACGAAGGAATAAACCGACAAACGGAGAAACGGAGAAACGATGAAACGAACGAAGAAACGGAGAAACGAAGAAAGAAACGGAGAAATAAATGGAGAAACGAAGAAATAAACGGAGAAACGAACAAGGAAACGGAGAAACGAAGAAAGAAACGGAGAAACGAAGAAAGAAACGGAGAAACGAAGAAACAAACGGAGAAACGAGGAAAGAAACGGAGAAACGAAGAAAGAAACGGAGAAACGAAGGAAGAAACGGAGAAACGAAGAAAGAAACGGAGAAACGAAGAAAGAAACGGAGAAGCGAAGAAAGAAACGGAGAAACGCACAAAGAAACGGAGAAACGAACAAAGAAACGGAGAAACGAAGAAAGAAACGGAGAAACGGAGAAATAAACGGAGAAACGTACAAGCAAACGGAGAAACGAAGGAAGAAACGAAGAAATGAAGAAAGAAACGGAGAATCGGAGAAATAAATGGAGAAACGAAGGAATAAACCGACAAACGGAGAAACGGAGAAACGATGAAACGAACGAAGAAACGGAGAAACGAAGAAAGAAACGGAGAAACGAAGAAAGAAACGGAGAAACGAAGAAAGAAACGGAGAAATAAATGGAGAAACGAAGAAATAAACGGAGAAACGAACAAGGAAACGGAGAAACGAAGAAAGAAACGGAGAAACGAAGAAAGAAACGGAGAAACGAAGAAACAAACGGAGAAACGAGGAAAGAAACGGAGAAACGAAGAAAGAAACGGAGAAACGAAGGAAGAAACGGAGAAACGAAGAAAGAAACGGAGAAACGAAGAAAGAAACGGAGAAACGAAGAAAGAACCGGAGTAACGAAGAAAGAAACGAAGAAACGGAGAAATAAATGGAGAAACGAAGAAATAAACGGAGAAACGAACAAAGAAACGGAGAAGCGAAGAAATAAACGCAGAAACGAACAAAGAAAAGGAGAAACGAAGGAAGAAACGGAGAAACGAAGGAAGAAACGGAGAAACGAAGAAAGAAACGGAGAAACGAAGAAAGAAACGGAGAAACGAAGAAAGAACCGGAGTAACGAAGAAAGAAACGGAGAAACGGAGAAATAAATGGAGAAACGAAGAAATAAACGGAGAAACGAAGAAAGAAACGGAGAAACGAACAAAGAAACGGAGAAACGAAGAAAGAAACGGAGAAATAAATGGAGAAACGAAGATATAAACGGAGAAACGAACAAGGAAACGGAGAAACGAAGAAAGGAACGGAGAAACGAAGAAAGAAACGGAGAAACGAAGAAACAAACGGAGAAACGAGGAAAGAAACGGATAAACGAAGAAAGAAACGGAGGAACGAAGGAAGAAACGGAGAAACGAAGAAAGAAACGGAGAAACGAAGAAAGAAACGGAGAAACGAAGAAAGAACCGGAGTAACGAAGAAAGAAACGAAGAAACGGAGAAATAAATGGAGAAACGAAGAAATAAACGGAGAAACGAACAAAGAAACGGAGAAGCGAACAAAGAAACGGAGAAACGAAGAAAAAAACGGAGAAACGAAGAAAGAAACGGAGAAACGAAGAAAGAAACGGAGAAACGAAGAAAGAAACGCAGAAACGAACAAAGAAACGTAGAAACGAAGAAAGATATGGAGAAACGGTGAAATAAATGGAGAAACGAAGAAATAAATGGAGAAACGAACATGCAAACGGAGAAACGAAGAAAGAAATGCAGAAACGAAGAAACGAACAAAGAAACGGAGATACGAAGAAAGAAACGGAGAAACGAAGAAAGAAAACGGAGAAGCGAACAAAGAAACGGAGAAATGAAGAAAGAAACGGAGAAACGAAGAAAGACACGGAGAAACGAAGAAAGAAACGGAGAAACGATGAAAGAAACGGAGAAACGAAGAAAGAAACGGAGAAACGATGAAAGAAACGGAGAAACGAAGAAAGAAACGGAGAAACGAAGAAAGAAACGGAGAAACGAAGAAAGAAACGGAGAAACGAAGAAAGAAACGGAGAAACGAAGAAAGAAACGGAGAAACGAAGAAAGAAACGGAGAAACGATGAAAGAAACGGAGAAACGAACAAAGAAACGGAGAAACGAAGAAAGAAACGGAGAAACGAAGAAAGAAACGGAGAAACGAAGAAAGAAACGGAGAAACGAAGAAAGAAACGGAGAAACGAAGAAAGAACCGGAGTAACGAAGAAAGAAACGGAGAAACGGAGAAATAAATGGAGAAACGAAGAAATAAACGGTGAAACGAACAAAGAAACGGAGAAGCGAAGAAAGAAACGGAGAAACGGGGAAATAAATGGAGAAACGAAGAAAGAAACGGAGAAACGATGAAAGAAACGGAGAAACGAAGAAAGAAACGGAGAAACGAAGAAAGAAACGGAGAAACGAAGAAAGAAACGGAGAAACGAAGAAAGAAACGGAGAAACGAAGAAAGAAACGGAGAAGCGAACAAAGAAACGGAGAAATGAAGAAAGAAACGGAGAAACGAAGAAAGAAACGGAGAAACGAAGAAAGAAACGGAGATACGATGAGAGAAACGGAGTAACGAAGAAAGAAACGGAGAAACGGGGAAATAAATGGAGAAACGAAGAAATAAACGCAGAAACGAACAAAGAAACGGAGAAACGAAGGAAGAAACGGAGAAACGAAGGAAGAAATGAAGAAACGAAGAAAGAAACGAAGAAACGAACAAAGAAACGGAGATACGAAGAAAGAAACGGAGAAGCGAAGAAAGAAACGGAGAATCGAAGAAAGAAACGGAGAATCGAAGAAAGAAACGGAGAAACGAAGAAAGAAACTGAGAAACGAAGAAAGAAACGGAGATACGATGAGAGAAACGGAGTAACGAAGAAAGAAACGGAGAAACGGGGAAATAAATGGAGAAACGAAGAAATAAACGCAGAAACGAACAAAGAAACGGAGAAACGAAGGACGAAACGGAGAAACGAAGGAAGAACCGGAGTAACGAAGAAAGAAACGAAGAAACGGAGAAATAAATGGAGAAACGAAGAAATAAACGGAGAAACGAACAAAGAAAGGGAGAAGCGAAGAAATAAACGCAGAAACGAACAAAGAAAAGGAGAAACGAAGGAAGAAACGGAGAAACGAAGGAAGAAACGGAGAAGCGAAGAAAGAAACGGAGAAACGAAGAAAGAAACGGAGAAACGAAGAAAGAACCGGAGTAACGAAGAAAGAAACGGAGAAACGAACAAAGAAACGGAGAAACGAAGAAAGAAACGGAGATACGAAGAAAGAAACGGAGAAACGTAGAAAGAAACGGAGAATCGAAGAAAGAAACGGAGAAACGAAGAAAGAAACGGCGAAACGAAGAAAGAAACGGAGATACGATGAGAGAAACGGAGTAACGAAGAAAGAAACGGAGAAACGGGGAAATAAATGGAGAAACGAAGAAATAGACGCAGAAACGAACAAAGGAACGGAGAAACGAAGGAAGAAACGGAGAAACGAAGGAAGAAACGGAGAACCGAAGAAAGAAACGGCGAAACGAAGAAAGAAACGGAGAAACGATGAGAGAAACGGAGTAACGAAGAAAGAAACGGAGAAACGGGGAAATAAATGGAGAAACGAAGAAATAAACGCAGAAACGAACAAAGGAACGGAGAAACGAAGGACGAAACGGAGAAACGAAGGAAGAAACGGAGAAACGAAGGAAGAAACGGAGAAACGGAGAAATAAGTGGAGAAACGAAGGAATAAACCGACAAACGGAGAAACGGAGAAACGATGAAACGAACGAAGAAACGGAGAAACGAAGAAAGAAACGGAGAAACGAAGAAAGAAACGGAGAAACGAACAAAGAAACGGAGAAACGAAGAAAGAAACGGAGAAATAAATGGAGAAACGAAGAAATAGACGGAGAAACGAATAAGGAAACGGAGAAACGAAGAAAGAAACGGAGAAACGAAGAAAGAAACGGAGAAACGATGAAAGAAACGGAGAAACGAACAAAGAAACGGAGAAACGAAGAAAGAAACGGAGAAACGAAGAAAGAACCGGAGTAACGAAGAAAGAACCGCAGAAACGAACAAAGAAACGTAGAAACGAAGAAAGATACGGAGAAACGGTGAAATAAATGGAGAAACGAAGAAATAAATGGAGAAACGAACAAGCAAACGGAGAAACGAAGAAAGAAACGGAGAAACGAAGAAAGAAATAAAGAAACGAAGAAAGAAACGAAGAAACGAACAAAGAAACGGAGAAACGAACAAAGAAACGGAGAAACGAAGGAAGAAACGGAGAAACGAAGAAAGAAACGGAGAAACGAAGAAAGAAACGGAGAAACGAAGAAAGAACCGGAGTAACGAAGAAAGAAACGGAGAAACGGAGAAATAAATGGAGAAACGAAGAAATAAACGGAGAAACGAAGAAAGAAACGGAGAAACGAAGAAAGAACCGGAGTAACGAAGAAAGAAACGGAGAAACGGAGAAATAAATGGAGAAACGAAGAAATAAACGGAGAAACGAACCAGGGAACGGAGAAACGAAGAAAGAAACGGAGAATCGAAGATAGCAATGGAGAAACGGAGAAACGAAGAAAGAAACGGAGATACGAAGAAAGAAACGGAGAATCGAAGAAAGAAACGAAGAAACGAAGAAAGAAACGGAGAAACGAAGAAAGAAACGGAGATACGATGAGAGAAACGGAGTAAGGAAGAAAGAAACGGAGAAACGGGGAAATAAAAGGAGAAACGAAGAAATAAACGCAGAAACGAACAAAGAAAAGGAGAAACGAAGGAAGAAACGGAGAAACGAAGGAAGAAACGGAGAAACGAAGAAAGAAACGGAGAAACGAAGAAAGAAACGGAGAAACGAAGAAAGAACCGGAGTAACGAAGAAAGAAACGGAGAAACGAACAAAGAAACGGAGAAACGAAGAAAGAAACGGAGATACGATGAGAGAAACGGAGTAACGAAGAAAGAAACGGAGAAACGGGGAAATAAATGGAGAAACGAAGAAATAGACGCAGAAACGAACAAAGGAACGGAGAAACGAAGGATGAAACGGAGAAACGAAGGAAGAAACGGAGTACCGAAGAAAGAAACGGCGAAACGAAGAAAGAAACGGAGAAACGATGAGAGAAACGGAGTAACGAAGAAAGAAACGGAGAAACGGGGAAATAAATGGAGAAACGAAGAAATAAACGCAGAAACGAACAAAGGAACGGAGAAACGAAGGACGAAACGGAGAAACGAAGGAAGAAACGGAGAAACGAAGAAAGAAACGGAGAAACGGAGAAATAAGTGGAGAAACGAAGGAATAAACCGACAAACGGAGAAACGGAGAAACGATGAAACGAACGAAGAAACGGAGAAACGAAGAAAGAAACGGAGAAACGAAGAAAGAAACGGAGAAACGAACAAAGAAACGGAGAAACGAAGAAAGAAACGGAGAAATAAATGGAGAAACGAAGAAATAAACGGAGAAACGAATAAGGAAACGGAGAAACGAAGAAAGAAACGGAGAAACGAAGAAAGAAACGGAGAAACGATGAAAGAAACGGAGAAACGAACAAAGAAACGGAGAAACGAAGAAAGAAACGGAGAAACGAAGAAAGAACCGGAGTAACGAAGAAAGAACCGCAGAAACGAACAAAGAAACGTAGAAAGGAAGAAAGATACGGAGAAACGGTGAAATAAATGGAGAAACGAAGAAATAAATGGAGAAACGAACAAGCAAACGGAGAAACGAAGAAAGAAACGGAGAAACGAAGAAAGAAATAAAGAAACGAAGACAGAAACGAAGAAACGAACAAAGAAACGGAGAAACGAACAAAGAAACGGAGAAACGAAGGAAGAAACGGAGAAACGAAGAAAGAAACGGAGAAACGAAGAAAGAAACGGAGAAACGAAGAAAGAACCGGAGTAACGAAGAAAGAAACGGAGAAACGGAGAAATAAATGGAGAAACGAAGAAATAAACGGAGAAACGAAGAAAGAAACGGAGAAACGAAGAAAGAACCGGAGTAACGAAGAAAGAAACGGAGAAACGGAGAAATAAATGGAGAAACGAAGAAATAAACGGAGAAACGAACCAGGAAACGGAGAAACGAAGAAAGAAACGGAGAATCGAAGATAGCAATGGAGAAACGGAGAAACGAAGAAAGAAACGGAGATACGAAGAAAGAAACGGAGAATCGAAGAAAGAAACGAAGAAACGAAGAAAGAAACGGAGAAACGAAGAAAGAAACGGAGATACGATGAGAGAAACGGTGTAAGGAAGAAAGAAACGGAGAAACGGGGAAATAAAAGGAGAAACGAAGAAATAAACGCAGAAACGAACAAAGAAACGGAGAACCGAAGGAAGAAACGGAGAAAAGAAGGAAGAAACGGAGAAACGAAGAAAGAAACTGAGAAACGAAGAAAGAAATGGAGAAACGTAGAAAGAACCGGAGTAACGAAGAAAGAAACGGAGAAACGGGGAAATAAATGGAGAAACGAAGAAATAGACGCAGAAACGAACAAAGAAACAGAGAAACGAAGGAAGAAACGGAGAAACGAAGGAAGAAACCGAGAAACGAAGAAAGAAACGGAGAAACGAAGAAAGAAACGGAGAAACGAAGAAAGAAACGGAGAAACGAAGAAAGAAACGGAGAATCGAAGAAAGAAACGGAGAATCGAAGAAAGAAACGAAGAAACGAAGAAAGAAACGGAGAAACGAAGAAAGAAACGGAGATACGATGAGAGAAACGGAGTAACGAAGAAAGAAACGGAGAAACGGGGAAATAAAAGGAGAAACGAAGAAATATACGCAGAAACGAACAAAGAAACGGAGAACCGAAGGAAGAAACGGAGAAAAGAAGGAAGAAACGGAGAAACGAAGAAAGAAACTGAGAAACGAAGAAAGAAATGGAGAAACGTAGAAAGAACCGGAGTAACGAAGAAAGAAACGGAGAAGCGGAGAAATAAATGGAGAAACGAAGAAATAAACGGAGAAACGAACAAAGAAACGGAGAAGCGAAGAAAGAAACGGAGAAACGCACAAAGAAACGGAGAAACGAACAAAGAAACGGAGAAACGAAGAAAGAAACGGAGAAACGGAGAAATAAACGGAGAAACGAACAAGCAAACGGAGAAACGAAGAAACGAAGAAAGAAACGGAGAATCGGAGAAATAAATTGGAGAAACGAAGGAATAAACCGACAAACGGAGAAACGGAGAAACGATGAAACGAACGAAGAAACGGAGAAACGAAGAAAGAAACGGAGAAACGAAGAAAGAAACGGAGAAACGAACAAAGAAACGGAGAAACGAAGAAAGAAACGGAGAAATAAATGGAGAAACGAAGAAATAAACGGAGAAACGAACAAGGAAACGGAGAAACGAAGAAAGAAACGGAGAAACGAAGAAAGAAACGGAGAAACGAAGAAACAAACGGAGAAACGAGGAAAGAAACGGAGAAACGAAGAAAGAAACGGAGAAACGAAGGAAGAAACGGAGAAACGAAGAAAGAAACGGAGAAACGAAGAAAGAAACGGAGAAGCGAAGAAAGAAACGGAGAAACGCACAAAGAAACGGAGAAACGAACAAAGAAACGGAGAAACGAAGAAAGAAACGGAGAAACGGAGAAATAAACGGAGAAACGTACAAGCAAACGGAGAAACGAAGGAAGAAACGAAGAAATGAAGAAAGAAACGGAGAATCGGAGAAATAAATGGAGAAACGAAGGAATAAACCGACAAACGGAGAAACGGAGAAACGATGAAACGAACGAAGAAACGGAGAAACGAAGAAAGAAACGGAGAAATAAATGGAGAAACGAAGAAATAAACGGAGAAACGAACAAGGAAACGGAGAAACGAAGAAAGAAACGGAGAAACGAAGAAAGAAACGGAGAAACGAAGAAACAAACGGAGAAACGAGGAAAGAAACGGAGAAACGAAGAAAGAAACGGAGAAACGAAGGAAGAAACGGAGAAACGAAGAAAGAAACGGAGAAACGAAGAAAGAAACGGAGAAGCGAAGAAAGAAACGGAGAAACGCACAAAGAAACGGAGAAACGAACAAAGAAACGGAGAAACGAAGAAAGAAACGGAGAAACGGAGAAATAAACGGAGAAACGTACAAGCAAACGGAGAAACGAAGGAAGAAACGAAGAAATGAAGAAAGAAACGGAGAATCGGAGAAATAAATGGAGAAACGAAGGAATAAACCGACAAACGGAGAAACGGAGAAACGATGAAACGAACGAAGAAACGGAGAAACGAAGAAAGAAACGGAGAAACGAAGAAAGAAACTGAGAAACGAAGAAAGAAACGGAGAAATAAATGGAGAAACGAAGAAATAAACGGAGAAACGAACAAGGAAACGGAGAAACGAAGAAAGAAACGGAGAAACGAAGAAAGAAACGGAGAAACGAAGAAACAAACGGAGAAACGAGGAAAGAAACGGAGAAACGAAGAAAGAAACGGAGAAACGAAGGAAGAAACGGAGAAACGAAGAAAGAAACGGAGAAACGAAGAAAGAAACGGAGAAACGAAGAAAGAACCGGAGTAACGAAGAAAGAAACGAAGAAACGGAGAAATAAATGGAGAAACGAAGAAATAAACGGAGAAACGAACAAAGAAACGGAGAAGCGAAGAAATAAACGCAGAAACGAACAAAGAAAAGGAGAAACGAAGGAAGAAACGGAGAAACGAAGGAAGAAACGGAGAAACGAAGAAAGAAACGGAGAAACGAAGAAAGAAACGGAGAAACGAAGAAAGAACCGGAGTAACGAAGAAAGAAACGGAGAAACGGAGAAATAAATGGAGAAACGAAGAAATAAACGGAGAAACGAAGAAAGAAACGGAGAAACGAACAAAGAAACGGAGAAACGAAGAAAGAAACGGAGAAATAAATGGAGAAACGAAGATATAAACGGAGAAACGAACAAGGAAACGGAGAAACGAAGAAAGGAACGGAGAAACGAAGAAAGAAACGGAGAAACGAAGAAACAAACGGAGAAACGAGGAAAGAAACGGATAAACGAAGAAAGAAACGGAGGAACGAAGGAAGAAACGGAGAAACGAAGAAAGAAACGGAGAAACGAAGAAAGAAACGGAGAAACGAAGAAAGAACCGGAGTAACGAAGAAAGAAACGAAGAAACGGAGAAATAAATGGAGAAACGAAGAAATAAACGGAGAAACGAACAAAGAAACGGAGAAGCGAAGAAATAAACGCAGAAACGAACAAAGAAAAGGAGAAACGAAGGAAGAAACGGAGAAACGAAGGAAGAAACGGAGAAACGAAGAAAGAAACGGAGAAACGAAGAAAGAAACGGAGAAACGAAGAAAGAACCGGAGTAACGAAGAAAGAAACGGAGAAGCGGAGAAATAAATGGAGTAACGAAGAAATAAACGGAGAAACGAACAAAGAAACGGAGAAGCGAAGAAAGAAACGGAGAAACGAAGAAAGAAACGGAGAAACGAGGAAAGAAACGTAGAAACGAAGAAAGAAACGGAGAAGCGAACAAAGAAACGGAGAAATGAAGAAAGAAACGGAGAAACGAAGAAAGAAACGGTGAAACGAAGAAAGAAACGGAGATACGATGAGAGAAACGGAGTAACGAAGAAAGAATCGGAGAAACGGAGAAATAAATGGAGAAACGAAGAAATAAACGCAGAAACAAACAAAGAAACGGAGATACGATGAGAGAAACGGAGTAACGAAGAAAGAATCGGAGAAACGGAGATATAAATGGAGAAACGAAGAAATAAACGCAGAAACAAACAAAGAAACAGAGAAACGAAGAAAGAAACGGAGAAACGAAGAAAGAAACGGAGAAACGAGGAAAGAAACGGAGAAACGAAGAAAGAAACGGAGAAGCGAACAAAGAAACCGAGAAATGAAGAAAGAAACGGAGAAACGAAGAAAGAAACGGCGAAACGAAGAAAGAACCGGAGTAACGAAGAAAGAAACGGAGAAACGGAGAAATAAGTGGAGAAACGAAGGAATAAACCGACAAACGGAGAAACGGAGAAACGATGAAACGAACGAAGAAACGGAGAAACGAAGAAAGAAACGGAGAAACGAAGAAAGAAACGGAGAAACGAACAAAGAAACGGAGAAACGAAGAAAGAAACGGAGAAATAAATGGAGAAACGAAGAAATAAACGGAGAAACGAATAAGGAAACGGAGAAACGAAGAAAGAAACGGAGAAACGAAGAAAGAAACGGAGAAACGATGAAAGAAACGGAGAAACGAACAAAGAAACGGAGAAACGAAGAAAGAAACGGAGAAACGAAGAAAGAAACGGAGAAACGAAGAAAGAACCGGAGTAACGAAGAAAGAACCGCAGAAACGAACAAAGAAACGTAGAAACGAAGAAAGATACGGAGAAACGGTGAAATAAATGGAGAAACGAAGAAATAAATGGAGAAACGAACAAGCAAACGGAGAAACGAAGAAAGAAACGGAGAAACGAAGAAAGAAATGAAGAAACGAAGAAAGAAACGAAGAAACGAACAAAGAAACGGAGAAACGAACAAAGAAACGGAGAAACGAAGGAAGAAACGGAGAAACGAAGAAAGAAACGGAGAAACGAAGAAAGAAACGGAGAAACGAAGAAAGAACCGGAGTAACGAAGAAAGAAACGGAGAAACGGAGAAATAAATGGAGAAACGAAGAAATAAACGGAGAAACGAAGAAAGAAACGGAGAAACGAAGAAAGAACCGGAGTAACGAAGAAAGAAACGGAGAAACGGAGAAATAAATGGAGAAACGAAGAAATAAACGGAGAAACGAACCAGGAAACGGAGAAACGAAGAAAGAAACGGAGAATCGAAGATAGCAATGGAGAAACGGAGAAACGAAGAAAGAAACGGAGATACGAAGAAAGAAACGGAGAATCGAAGAAAGAAACGAAGAAACGAAGAAAGAAACGGAGAAACGAAGAAAGAAACGGAGATACGATGAGAGAAACGGAGTAAGGAAGAAAGAAACGGAGAAACGGGGAAATAAAAGGAGAAACGAAGAAATAAACGCAGAAACGAACAAAGAAACGGAGAACCGAAGGAAGAAACGGAGAAAAGAAGGAAGAAACGGAGAAACGAAGAAAGAAACTGAGAAACGAAGAAAGAAATGGAGAAACGTAGAAAGAACCGGAGTAACGAAGAAAGAAACGGGGAAATAAATGGAGAAACGAAGAAATAGACGCAGAAACGAACAAAGAAACAGAGAAACGAAGGAAGAAACGGAGAAACGAAGGAAGAAACCGAGAAACGAAGAAAGAAACGGAGAAACGAAGAAAGAAACGGAGAAACGAAGAAAGAAACGGAGATACGAAGAAACAAACGGAGAAACGAAGAAAGAAACGGAGAATCGAAGAAAGAAACGGAGAATCGAAGAAAGAAACGAAGAAACGAAGAAGGAAACGGAGAAACGAAGAAAGAAACGGAGATACGATGAGAGAAACGGAGTAACGAAGAAAGAAACGGAGAAACGAAGAAAGAATCGGAGAATCGGAGAAATAAATGGAGAAACGAAGGAATAAACCGACAAACGGAGAAACGGAGAAACGATGAAACGAACGAAGAAACGGAGAAACGAAGAAAGAAACGGAGAAACGAAGAAAGAAACGGAGAAACGAACAAAGAAACGGAGAAACGAAGAAAGAAACGGAGAAATAAATGGAGAAACGAAGAAATAAACGGAGAAACGAACAAGGAAACGGAGAAACGAAGAAAGAAACGGAGAAACGAAGAAAGAAACGGAGAAACGAAGAAACAAACGGAGAAACGAGGAAAGAAACGGAGAAACGAAGAAAGAAACGGAGAAACGAAGGAAGAAACGGAGAAACGAAGAAAGAAACGGAGAAACGAAGAAAGAAACGGAGAAACGAAGAAAGAACCGGAGTAACGAAGAAAGAAACGAAGAAACGGAGAAATAAATGGAGAAACGAAGAAATAAACGGAGAAACGAACAAAGAAACGGAGAAGCGAAGAAATAGACGCAGAAACGAACAAAGAAAAGGAGAAACGAAGGAAGAAACGGAGAAACGAAGGAAGAAACGGAGAAACGAAGAAAGAAACGGAGAAACGAAGAAGGAAACGGAGAAACGAAGAAAGAACCGGAGTAACGAAGAAAGAAACGGAGAAACGGAGAAATAAATGGAGAAACGAAGAAATAAACGGAGAAACGAAGAAAGAAACGGAGAAACGAAGAAAGAAACGGAGAAACGAAGATAGAAACGGAGTAACGGTGAAAGAAACGAAGAAACGAAGAAAGAATCGGAGAATCGGAGAAATAAATGGAGAAACGAAGGAATAAACCGACAAACGGAGAAACGGAGAAACGATGAAACGAACGAAGAAACGGAGAAACGAAGAAAGAAACGGAGAAACGAAGAAAGAAACGGAGAAACGAACAAAGAAACGGAGAAACGAAGAAAGAAACGGAGAAATAAATGGAGAAACGAAGATATAAACGGAGAAACGAACAAGGAAACGGAGAAACGAAGAAAGGAACGGAGAAACGAAGAAAGAAACGGAGAAACGAAGAAACAAACGGAGAAACGAGGAAAGAAACGGATAAACGAAGAAAGAAACGGAGGAACGAAGGAAGAAACGGAGAAACGAAGAAAGAAACGGAGAAACGAAGAAAGAAACGGAGAAACGAAGAAAGAAACGGAGAAACGAAGAAAGAACCGGAGTAACGAAGAAAGAAACGAAGAAACGGAGAAATAAATGGAGAAACGAAGAAATAAACGGAGAAACGAACAAAGAAACGGAGAAGCGAAGAAATAAACGCAGAAACGAACAAAGAAAAGGAGAAACGAAGGAAGAAACGGAGAAACGAAGGAAGAAACGGAGAAACGAAGAAAGAAACGGAGAAACGAAGAAAGAAACGGAGAAACGAAGAAAGAACCGGAGTAACGAAGAAAGAAACGGAGAAGCGGAGAAATAAATGGAGAAACGAAGAAATAAACGGAGAAACGAACAAAGAAACGGAGAAGCGAAGAAAGAAACGGAGAAACGAAGAAAGAAACGGAGAAACGAGGAAAGAAACGTAGAAACGAAGAAAGAAACGGAGAAGCGAACAAAGAAACGGAGAAATGAAGAAAGAAACGGAGAAACGAAGAAAGAAACGGTGAAACGAAGAAAGAAACGGAGATACGATGAGAGAAACGGAGTAACGAAGAAAGAATCGGAGAAACGGAGAAATAAATGGAGAAACGAAGAAATAAACGCAGAAACAAACAAAGAAACGGAAAAAAGAAGGAAGAAACGGAGAAACGAAGGAAGAAACGGAGAAACGAAGAAAGAAACGGAGAAACGAAGAAAGAAACGGAGAAGCGAACAAAGAAACGGAGAAACGAAGAAAGAACCGGAGTAACGAAGAAAGAAACGGAGAAACGGAGAAATAAATGGAGAAACGAAGAAATAAACGGAGAAACGAACAAAGAAACGGAGAAGCGAAGAAAGAAACGGAGAAACGAAGAAAGAACCGGAGTAACGAAGAAAGAAACGAAGAAACGGAGAAATAAATGGAGAAACGAAGAAATAAACGGAGAAACGAACAAAGAAACGGAGAAGCGAAGAAATAAACGCAGAAACGAACAAAGAAAAGGAGAAACGAAGGAAGAAACGGAGAAACGAAGGAAGAAACGGAGAAACGAAGAAAGAAACGGAGAAACGAAGAAAGAAACGGAGAAACGAAGAAAGAACCGGAGTAACGAAGAAAGAAACGGAGAAACGGAGAAATAAATGGAGAAACGAAGAAATAAACGGAGAAACGAAGAAAGAAACGGAGAAACGAAGAAAGAAACGGAGAAACGAAGATAGAAACGGAGTAACGGTGAAAGAAACGAAGAAACGAAGAAAGAATCGGAGAATCGGAGAAATAAATGGAGAAACGAAGGAATAAACCGACAAACGGAGAAACGGAGAAACGATGAAACGAACGAAGAAACGGAGAAACGAAGAAAGAAACGGAGAAACGAAGAAAGAAACGGAGAAACGAACAAAGAAACGGAGAAACGAAGAAAGAAACGGAGAAATAAATGGAGAAACGAAGATATAAACGGAGAAACGAACAAGGAAACGGAGAAACGAAGAAAGGAACGGAGAAACGAAGAAAGAAACGGAGAAACGAAGAAACAAACGGAGAAACGAGGAAAGAAACGGATAAACGAAGAAAGAAACGGAGGAACGAAGAAAGAAACGGAGAAACGAAGAAAGAAACGGAGAAACGAAGAAAGAAACGGAGAAACGAAGAAAGAAACGGAGAAACGAAGAAAGAACCGGAGTAACGAAGAAAGAAACGGAGAAACGGAGAAATAAATGGAGAAACGAAGAAATAAACGGAGAAACGAACAAAGAAACGGAGAAGCGAAGAAATAAACGCAGAAACGAACAAAGAAAAGGAGAAACGAAGGAAGAAACGGAGAAACGAAGGAAGAAACGGAGAAACGAAGAAAGAAACGGAGAAACGAAGAAAGAAACGGAGAAACGAAGAAAGAACCGGAGTAACGAAGAAAGAAACGGAGAAGCGGAGAAATAAATGGAGAAACGAAGAAATAAACGGAGAAACGAACAAAGAAACGGAGAAGCGAAGAAAGAAACGGAGAAACGAAGAAAGAAACGGAGAAACGAGGAAAGAAACGTAGAAACGAAGAAAGAAACGGAGAAGCGAACAAAGAAACGGAGAAATGAAGAAAGAAACGGAGAAACGAAGAAAGAAACGGTGAAACGAAGAAAGAAACGGAGATACGATGAGAGAAACGGAGTAACGAAGAAAGAATCGGAGAAACGGAGAAATAAATGGAGAAACGAAGAAATAAACGCAGAAACGAACAAAGAAACGGAGAAACGAAGGAAGAAACGGAGAAACGAAGGAAGAAACGGATAAACGAAGAAAGAAACGGAGAAACGAAGAAAGAAACGGAGAAACGAAGAAAGAACCGGAGTAACGAAGAAAGAAACGGAGAAACGGAGAAATAAATGGAGAAACGAAGAAATGAACGGAGAAACGAACAAAGAAACGGAGAAGCGAAGAAAGAAACGGAGAAACGAAGAAAGAAACGGAGAAACGAGGAAAGAAACGGAGAAACGAAGAAAGAAACGGAGAAGCGAACAAAGAAACGGAGAAATGAAGAAAGAAACGGAGAAACGAAGAAAGAAACGGAGAAACGAAGAAAGAAACGGAGATACGATGAGAGAAACGGAGTAACGAAGAAAGAATCGGAGAAACGGGGAAATAAATGGAGAAACGAAGAAATAAACGCAGAAACAAACAAAGAAACGGAGAAACGAAGGAAGAAACGGAGAAACGAAGGAAGAAACGGAGAAACGAAGAAAGAAACGGAGAAACGAATAAAGAAACGGAGAAACGAAGAAAGAACCGGAGTAACGAAGAAAGAAACGAAGAAACGGAGAAATAAATGGAGAAACGAAGAAATAAACGGAGAAACGAACAAAGAAACGGAGAGGCGAAGAAATAAACGCAGAAACGAACAAAGAAAAGGAGAAACGAAGGAAGAAACGGAGAAACGAAGGAAGAAACGGAGAAACGAAGAAAGAAACGGAGAAACGAAGAAAGAAACGGAGAAACGAAGAAAGAACCGGAGTAACGAAGAAAGAAACGGAGAAACGAACAAAGAAACGGAGAAACGAAGAAAGAAACGGAGATACGAAGAAAGAAACGGAGAAACGTAGAAAGAAACGGAGAATCGAAGAAAGAAACGGAGAAACGAAGAAAGAAACGGCGAAACGAAGAAAGAAACGGAGATACGATGAGAGAAACGGAGTAACGAAGAAAGAAACGGAGAAACGGGGAAATAAATGGAGAAACGAAGAAATAAACGCAGAAACGAACAAAGGAACGGAGAACCGAAGGAAGAAACGGAGAAAAGAAGGAAGAAACGGAGAAACGAGGAAAGAAACGGAGAAACGAAGAAAGAAACGGAGAAGCGAACAAAGAAACGGAGAAATGAAGAAAGAAACGGAGAAACGAAGAAAGAAACGGAGAAACGAAGAAAGAAACGGAGAAACGATGAAAGAAAGGGAGAAACGAAGAAAGAAACGGAGAAACGAAGAAAGAAACGGAGAAACGAAGAAAGAAACGGGGAAACGAAGAAAGAACCGGAGTAACGAAGAAAGAAACGGAGAAACGGGGAAATAAATGGAGAAACGAAGAAATAAACGCAGAAACGAACAAAGAAACGGAGAACCGAAGAAAGAAACGGCGAAACGAAGAAAGAAACGGAGATACGATGAGAGAAACGGAGTAACGAAGAAAGAAACGGAGAAACGGGGAAATAAATGGAGAAACGAAGAAATAAACGCAGAAACGAACAAAGGAACGGAGAAACGAAGGAAGAAACGGAGAAACGAAGGAAGAAACGGAGAAACGAAGAAAGAAACGGAGAAACGGAGAAATAAGTGGAGAAACGAAGGAATAAACCGACAAACGGAGAAACGGAGAAACGATGAAACGAACGAAGAAACGGAGAAACGAAGAAAGAAATGGAGAAACGAAGAAAGAAACGGAGAAACGAACAAAGAAACGGAGAAACGAAGAAAGAAACGGAGAAATAAATGGAGAAACGAAGAAATAAACGGAGAAACGAATAAGGAAACGGAGAAACGAAGAAAGAAACGGAGAAACGAAGAAAGAAACGGAGAAACGATGAAAGAAACGGAGAAGCGAACAAAGAAACGGAGAAACGAAGAAAGAAACGGAGAAACGAAGAAAGAAACGGAGAAACGAAGAAAGAACCGGAGTAACGAAGAAAGAACCGCAGAAACGAACAAAGAAACGTAGAAACGAAGAAAGATACGGAGAAACGGTGAAATAAATGGAGAAACGAAGAAATAAATGGAGAAACGAACAAGCAAACGGAGAAACGAAGAAAGAAACGGAGAAACGAAGAAAGAAATGAAGAAACGAAGAAAGAAACGAAGAAACGAACAAAGAAACGGAGAAACGAAGAAAGAAACGGAGAAACGAAGGAAGAAACGGAGAAACGAAGAAAGGAACGGAGAAACGAAGAAAGAAACGGAGAAACGAAGAAAGAACCGGAGTAAGGAAGAAAGAAACGGAGAAACGGAGAAATAAATGGAGAAACGAAGAAATAAACGGAGAAACGAACCAGGAAACGGAGAAACGAAGAAAGAAACGGAGAATCGAAGAAAGCAATGGAGAAACGAAGAAAGAAACGGAGAAACGAAGAAAGAAACGGAGATACGAAGAAAGAAACGGAGAATCGAAGAAAGAAACGAAGAAACGAAGAAAGAAATGAAGAAATAAACGGAGAAGTGAACAAGGAAACAGAGAAACGAACAAAGAAACGGAGAAACGAACAAAGAAACGGAGAAACGACCAAAGAAAGGGAGAAACGAATAAAGAAACGGAGAAACGATCAATGAAACGGAGAAACGAACAAAGAAACGGAGAAACGAAGAAAGAAACGGAGAAATGAAGAAAGAAACGAAGAAACGGAGAAATAAATGGAGAAACGAAGAAATAAACGTAGAAACGAAGAAAGAAACGGAGAAACGAGGAAGGAAACGGAGAAACAAAGAAAGAAACGGAGAAACGAACAAAGAAACGGAGAGACGAACAAAGAAAGGGAGAAACGAACAAAGAAACGGAGAAACGAAGAAAGAAACGGAGAAATAAGTGGAGAAACGAAGAAATAAGTGGAGAAACGAAGAAATAAACGGAGAAAAGAACAAGGAAACGGAGAAACGAAGAAAGAAACGGAGAAACCAAGAAATAAATGAAAAAACGAAGAAATAAACGGAGAAACCGAGAAATGAATGGAGAAACGAAGAAATAAACGGAGTAACGAAGAAAGAAACGGAGAAATAAATGGAGTAACGAAGAAATAATCGGAGAAATGAACAAGGAAACGAAGAAACGAAGAAAGAAACGGAGAAACGAAGAAAGAAGCGGAGAAACCAAGAAAGAAACGGAGAAACGAAGAAAGAAACGGAGAAACGAAGAAAGAAATGAAGAAATAAACGGAGAAGTGAACAAGGAAACGGAGAAACGAAGAAAGAAATGGAGAAACGAAGAAATAAATGGATAAACGAAGAAATAAACGGAGTAACGACGAAAGAAACGGAGAAACGAACAAAGAAACGGAGAAACGAAGAAAGAAACGGAGAAACGAAGAAAGAAACGGAGAAACGAACAAAGAAACGGAGAATCGAAGAAAGAAACGGAGAAACGAACAAAGAAACGGAGAAACGAAGAAAGAACGGAGATACGAAGAAAGAAACGGAGAAACGAAGAAAGAAACGGAGAATCGAAGAAAGAAACGGAGAATCGAAGAAAGAAACGGAGAAACGAAGAAAGAAACGGGGAAACGAAGAAATAAACGTAGAAACGAAGAAAGAAACGGAGAAACGAGGAAGGAAACGGAGAAACAAAGAAAGAAACGGAGAAACGAACAAAGAAACGGAGAGACGAACAAAGAAAGGGAGAAACGAACAAAGAAACGGAGTAACGAAGAAAGAAAC
Organism: Ptiloglossa arizonensis; assembly: GCF_051014685.1. Classification (NCBI taxonomy): domain Eukaryota; kingdom Metazoa; phylum Arthropoda; class Insecta; order Hymenoptera; family Colletidae; genus Ptiloglossa; species Ptiloglossa arizonensis. The sequence continues at coordinate 604,920 of NW_027478455.1, read as the reverse complement.
GGAGAAACGGGGAAATAAATGGAGAAACGAAGAAATAAACGCAGAAACGAACAAAGAAACGGAGAAACGAAGGAAGAAACGGAGAAACAAAGGAAGAAACGGAGAAACGAAGAAAGAAACGGAGAAACGAAGAAAGAAACGGAGAAACGAAGAAAGAACCGGAGTAACGAAGAAGGAAACGGAGAAACGGAGAAATAAATGGAGGAACGAAGAAATAAACGGAGAAACGAACAAAGAAACGGAGAAGCGAAGAAAGAAACGGAGAAACGACCAAAGAAACGGAGAAACGAACAAAGAAACGGAGAAACGAAGAAAGAAACGGAGAAACGAAGAAAGAAACGGAGAAACGAAGAAAGAAACGAAGAAACGAAGAAAGAGACGGAGAAACGTAGAAAGAAACGGAGAAACGAAGAAAGAAACGGAGAAACGAACAAAGAAACGGAGAAACGAAGAAAGAAACGGAGGAACGGAGAAATAAATGGAGAAACGAAGAAAGAAACGGATAAAGGAAGAAATAAACGGAGAAACGAAGAAAGAAACGTAGAAACGAAGAAAGAAACGGAGAAACGAAGAAAGAAACGGAGAAACGAAGAAAGAATCGGAGAAACGAAGAAAGAAACGGAGAAACGAAGGAAGAAACGGAGAAACGGAGAAATAAATGGAGAAACGAAGAAATAAACGGAGAAACGAAGAAAGAAACGGAGAAATAAATGGAGTAACGAAGAAATAAACGGAGAAATGAAGAAAGAAACGGAGAAACGAAGAAAGAAACGGAGAAACGAAGAAAGAATCGGAGAAACGAAGAAAGAAACGGAGAAACGAAGGAAGAAACGGAGAAACGGAGAAATAAATGGAGAAACGAAGAAATAAACGGAGAAACGAAGAAAGAAACGGAGAAATAAATGGAGTAACGAAGAAATAAACGGAGAAATGAACAAGGAAACAGAGAAACGAAGAAAGAAACGGAGAAACGAAGAAAGAAACGGAGAAATGAAGAAAGAAACGAAGAAACGGAGAAATAAATGGAGAAACGAAGAAATAAACGTAGAAACGAAGAAAGAAACGGAGAAACGAGGAAGGAAACGGAGAAACAAAGAGAGAAACGGAGAAACGGAGAAATTAATGGAGAAACGAAGAAATAAACGGAGAAACGAAGAATGAAACGGAGAAACGAAGAAAGAAACGGAGAAACGAAGAAAGAAACGGAGAAACGGAGAAATAAATGGAGAAACGAAGAAATAAACCGAGAAACGGAGAAAGAAACGGAGAAACGAAGAATGAATCTGAGAAACGAAGAAAGAAACGGAGAAACGAAGAATGAATCTGAGAAACGAAGAAAGAAACGGAGAAACGAACAAAGAAACGGAGAAACGAACAAAGAAACGGGAAACGGAGAAATAAATGGAGAAACGAGGAAATGAACCGAGAAACGGAGAAAGAAACGAAGAAACGAAGAAAGAAACGAGGAAATAAATGGAGAAACGAAGAAACAGACCGAGAAACGGAAAAAGAAACGGAGAAACGAACAAAGAAAACGGAGAAACGAAAAAAGAAACGGAGAAACGAACAAAGGAACGGAGAAACGAACAAAGAAACGGAGAAACGAAGATAGAAACGGAGAAACGGAGAAATAAATGGCGAAACAAAGAAATACACAGAGAAACCAAGAAAGAAACGGAGAAACGAACAAAGAAACGGAGAAATGAAGAAAGGAACGGAGAAATAAATGGAGAAACGAAGAAATAAACGGAGGAACGAATAAGGAAACGGAGAAACGAAGAAGGAAACGGAGAAACGATGAAAGAAACGGAGAAACGAAGAAAGAAACTGAGAAACGAAGAAAGAATCGGAGAAACGAACAATGAAACGGTGAAACGAAGAAAGAAACGGAGAAACGAAGAAAGAAACGCAGAAACGAAGAAAGAAACGGAGAAGCGAAGAAAGAAACGAAGAAAGAAACGGAGAAACGAAGAAAGAAACGGAGAATCGGAGAAATAAATGGAGAAACGAAGAAATAAACGGAGAAACGGAGAAATAAATGGACAAACGAAGAAATAAACGGAGAAACGGAGAAATAAATGGAGAAACGAAGAAATAAACGGAGAAACGTACAAAGAAACGGAGAAACGAAGAAAGAAACGGAGAAACGAAGAAAGAAACGGAGAAACGAAGAAATAAACGGAGAAACGAAGAAAGAAACGGCGAAACGGAGAAACTAAGAAAGAAATGGCGAAACGAACAAAGAAACGGAGAAACGAACAAAGAAACGGAGAAACGAAGAATGAAACGGAGAAACGAAGACAGAAACGGAGAAATAAATGGAGAAACGAAGATATAAACGGAGAAACGAAGAAAGAAACGGAGATACGAAGAAAGAAACGGAGAAACGAAGAAAGAAACGGAGAAACGATGAAAGTAACGGAGAAACGAAGAAAGAAACGGAGAAACGAAGAAAGAATCGGAGAAACGAAGAAAGAAACGGAGAAACGAAGGAAGAAACGGAGAAACGGAGAAATAAATGGAGAAACGAAGAAATAAACGGAGAAACGAAGAAAGAAACTGAGAAACGAAGAAAGAATCGGAGAAACGAAGAAAGGAACGGAGAAATAAATGGAGAATCGAAGAAATAAACGGAGGAACGAACAAGGAAACGGAGAAACGAAGAAGGAAACGGAGAAACGATGAAAGAAACGGAGAAACGAAGAAAGAAACTGAGAAGCGAAGAAAGAAACGAAGAAAGAAACGGAGAAACGAAGAAAGAAACGGAGAATCGGAGAAATAAATGGAGAAACGAAGAAATAAACGGAGAAACGGAGAAATAAATGGACAAACGAAGAAATAAACGGAGAAACGAAGAAAGAATCGGAGAAACGGAGAAATAAATGGAGAAACGAAGAAATAAACGAAGAAACGAAGAAAGAAACGGAGAAACGAAGAAAGAAACGGAGAAACGAAGAAATAAACGGAGAAACGAAGAAAAAACGAAGAAACGAAGAAAGAAACGGAGAAACGAACAAAGAAACCAAGAAACGAAGAAAGAATCGGAGAAGCGAACAAAGAAACGGAGAAACGAAGAAAGAAACGGAGAAACTAAGAAAGAAACGGAGAAACGGAGAAATAAATGGAGAAACGAAGATATAAACGGAGAAACGAAGAAAGAAACGGAGAAACGAAGAAAGAAACGGAGAAACGAAGCAAGAAACGGAGAAACGAAGAAAGAAACGGCGAAACGGAGAAACTAAGAAAGAAATGGCGAAACGAACAAAGAAACGGAGAAACGAACAAAGAAACGGAGAAACGAAGAAAGAAACGGCGAAAGGAAGAAAGAAACGGAGAAACTAAGAAAGAAATGGCGAAACGAACAAAGAAACGGAGAAACGAAGAAAGAATCGGAGAAACGAAGAAATAAATGGAGAAATGAAGAAATAAACGGAGAAACGAACAAAGAAATGGAGAAACGAAGAAAGAAACGGAGAAACAAAGAAAGAAACGGAGATACGAAGAAAGAAACGGAGAAACGAAGAATGAAACGGAGAAACGAAGACAGAAACTGAGAAATAAATGGAGAAACGAAGATATAAACGGAGAAACGAAGAACGAAACGGAGAATCGGAGAAATAAATGGAGAAACGAAGAAATAGTCCGAGAAACGGAGAAACAAAGAAAGAAACGGAGAAACGAACAAAGAAACGGAGAAACGGAGATACGAAGACAGAAACGGAGAAACGAAGAAAGAGACGGATAAACGAAGAATGAAACGGAGAAACGAAGACAGAAACGGAGAAATACATGGAGAAACGAAGATATAAACGGAGAAACGAAGAAAGAAACGGAGATACGAAGAAAGAAACGGAGAAACGAAGAAAGAAACGGAGATACGAAGAAAGAAACGGAGAAACGATGAAAGAAACGGAGAAACGAAGAAAGAAACGGAGAAACGAAAAAAGAAATGGAGAAACGAAAAAAGAAACGTTTCTCCGTTTCTCCGTTTCTCCGTTTCTCGGTTTCTCCGTTTCTCCATTCCTCGGTTTCTCCGTTTCTCCGTTTCTCGGTTTCCCCGTTTCTCCGTTTCTCGGATTCTCCGTTTCTCGGATTCTCCGTTTCTCGGTTTCTCCGTTTCTCCGTTTCTCGGTTTCTCCGATTCTCGGTTTCTCCGTTTCTCCGTTTCTCGGTTTCTCCGTTTTTCCGTTTCTCGGTTTCTCGGTTTCTCCGTTTCTCCGTTTCTCCGTTTCTTGGTTTCTCCGTTTCTCCGTTTCTCCGTTTCTCCGTTTCTCGGTTTCTCCGTTCCACGGTTTTTCCGTTTCTCCGTATCTCGGTATCTCCGTTTCTCGGTTTTTCCGTTTCTCCGTTTCTCGGTTTTTCCATTTCTCCGTTTCTCCGTTTCACCGTTTTTTGTTCGTTTCTCCATTTATTCCTCCGATTCTCCGTTTCATTCTTCGTTTCTCCGTTTCTTTGTTCGTTTCTCCGTTTCTTTGTTCGTTTCTCCGTTTCTTTGTTCGTTTCTCCGTTTCTTTGTTCGTTTCTCCTTTTCTTTGTTCGTTTCTCCGTTTCTTTGTTCGTTTCTCCGTTTCTTTGTTCGTTTCTCCGTTTCTTCGTTTCTTTGTTCGTTTCTCCGTCTCTTTCTTCATTTCTCCGTTTCTTTCTTCGTTTCTTTGTTCGTTTCTCCGTTTCTTCGTTTCTTTGTTCGTTTCTCCGTTTCTTTCTTCATTTCTCCGTTTCTTTCTTCGTTTCTTTCTTCGTTTCTCCGTTTCTTTCTTCGTTTCCCGTCTCTTTTTTCGTTTCTCCGTTTCATTCTTCGTTTCTCCGTTTCTTTCTTTGTTTCTCCGTTTCTTTGTTCGTTTCTCCGTTTATTTCTTCATTTCTCCATTTATTTCTCCGATTCTCCGTTTCTTTCTTCGTTTCTCCGTTTATTTCTTCGTTTCTCCATTTACTACTCCGTTTCTCCGTTTGTTTCTTCGTTTCTCCGTTTCTTTGTTCGTTTCTCCGTTTTTTGGTCGTTTCTCCGTTTCTTTGTTCGTTTCTCCGTTTCTTTGGTCAATTCTCCGTTTCTTTGTTCGTTTCTCCATTTCTTTGTTCGTTTCTTGGTTTCTTTGTTCGTTTCTCCGTTTCTTTGTTCGTTTCTCCGTTTCTTTGCTCGTTTCTCCGTTTCTTTGTTCGTTTCTCCGCTCCTTTCTTCGTTTCTCCGTTTATTTCTTCGTTTTTCCATTTATTTCTCCGTTTCTAAGTTTCTTTCTTCGTTTCTCCGTTTGTTTCATCGTTTCTCCGTTTGTTTCTTCGTTTCTCCATTTATTTCTCCGTTTCTCCGTTTCTTTCTTCGTTTCTCCGTTTCTTTCTTCGTTTCTCCGTTTCTTCCTTCGTTTCTTCGTTTCTCCGTTTCTCCGTTTCTCCGTTTCGATTAAATGATTAGAATAGTTATAATTTCTATTATAAATCATTTGAGCTATAGTTAAATTATACACTAATACTCTAAATACATATTTAATATACTCTTTAATCTCTTTAGCCTCCAGAAGGATTTTATTTATACTATTTACTGTATATAATAATTTACACAGAATCGGAAATAAATCTAATTATTTATTTATAATAATTATTTTTTATTCAATTATTTTACCAAAAATTTCGATCCTTCATGTATTAATCAAATGGTAAATTGATATATCTCATAGACAATTGTTACTTTGAATGTTTTAAAACTTTAAGGAACATCTCTTTACGTTGAAGTTCGATCAAAATCAATTACTAGAGGCGAATCAATCATTTTTAATGCATAAATAAGATGCACATTGTTCGATCAATATAGGGAACGTGCGTAAATATTAATAACAATCGCTGAAATGAACAAACATTCACTGAAACCGTTCGCATTCGCAGACTTCGCAATATCTTGTCATTTATTTATCATAATTATTAACAACCGTCGTTGGACCGTGGATTAAACAATTTTTGACAATGTTTCGGTATAAAAAGCCATCAATTTCTCGAAATATTTGGTTAGATCGAACAAATACGATTGATGAAGCCGTGGGATAAAATAAATGAATATTTCTCTACATATCGGAATTATAGTTTGTATGTATGCAAATATATTCTGAACCCGCAATTACAAATCCCTATAACGTGGTAATTACATGGGTTGCCATCTATTGGAGAAAGGGTTAAACTACACTTAAGGGGTGAAAACACCTGGCGGAGAAACGCTCAAGTTTGTCGAGGAATTGTTGTAATTTCCACAAATAGATGGCGCGACAAGTACAATTTACCGACATTAGAGATAAGTATTTCCATTTGTATGATATTCCCTACCGTGCGATAAAATAAATAAATACTTTTGTACAAACTTTTGTATGTTTCATCTTTCGAATAAATGTAAAATTAAACCTTCCACGGTAAATTTTATTCTTGAATTTATTAATGATTCTAGGACGATTTATTTCAGTATAAAGAGTGCTATAGGTGGGAAATTTGTGTACATAATAATTACTGGGTATAAAATAATTTTTCTTTTATTAGAGGTTAATATTAGGGGGACCGGAAAGTAATGTCGTTTCCCGACATTAAATTCAAATACATAAATTTTTAACGAGTTTTTATTTTTAATCAATGATATAATCACCCTCATTATCAACAACCTTTTGCCATCTAGTGTGCAAATTTTCAATGCCGGATCGATAAAAATCAATTGGTTTTTGAGCAAAATATACAGAGATGGCATTTTGAATATCATCCAAATTTGCAAATCTTTTGCCACTTAGAAAGTGTTGAAGCGATCGGAATAAATGGAAATCCGATGGTGCAACATCGGGCGAGTATGGTGGGTGAGGCAGTACCTCCCACCCCAAGTCATTAATTTTTGCCAAGGTTCGTCTTGCGCAGTGCGGTCTTGCATTATCGTCTTGCAGAATAACGCCTTTTCTGTTGACAATCGCTGGCCACTTTTCAATTAAAGATTTATTTACACGATCTAATTGTTCACAGTAAAGGTCTGCATTCACAGTCTGTCCAGGTTTCAGCACTTCAAAATGAACAACGCCGCGAATACTCCACCAAACACACAAAAGGGCCTTTTTGGGGTGTAAACCTGGCTTAGCAGTACTTTGTGGCGATTCATTTGGAGAGAGCCACTGCCTTTTGCGTTTTGGATTATCATAAAGAACCCACTTTTCATCTCCGGTGATCAAGCGATCAAAAAACGCTTCTGTATTGTGCCGTTGAAGCAATACTATAAGTTGCATGTGGTGGATCGGTTAGCCTTGTTCTCTTCGGACAGATTATGCGGGACCCAAACACCTGCTCTGCTTACTTTCCCAATCTGCTGCAAATGTTCTTGGATGGTCGACCAAGGTTGGTTAAGACTGTTTGACAATTCCTCGATTGTCTGACACGGATTTGCTTCCACTTCCGCACTTAACACGTCATTGTCTAACGTTGTTGGTCTTCCTGATCGATACGAGTCGGAAAGATCAAAATTACCGGATTTGAACTTGGAAAACCACCTTTGGCATTTACGAACGTCTAATGCATTTGGATAAACATCGCAAATGTTTTTGGTAGCAACTGTTGCGTTACTACCCTTGCGAAACTCAAAAAGCATGCAATGCCGGATATGTACCTCTTCTGGTATTTGGCTGGCCATTTCACCCAAAATTGTAAAGAAAAATTTTAAATTTAATTATTTACAACTAAACAAGTCACTATAACCTCAGAATGTCTTTGCTACGACTTTAATGTACACAATGAGCTGACAAATGACAATCAAATAGTGACATGCGCAGAAACGACATTACTTTCCGGTCCACCTAATACATTAAATAAGGAAGAAGAGTTAATCTTTATTACTTTAAATATAAAAATTAAAATTAAAGAAATTATTGAATTTAAAACGAAATATGTTAAAAATGTATTTTTGTTAATTATTAATAAAATAGCTATAATAGATGTTTGTATAACAGATGAATATCCTATAATTATTATGATTGATTTTTTTGGTTAAGCAAATGATAGGGGCAATAATTACATTAATTAGGCAAATAAAATAAATTTCATTATTAAATTTTAATATGAGTTCTATAATAATTATAGGGATTAATTTTACTAAAGTTATTATAAAGAATAGATTAATTCAATTTAATGAATAAATTAAAGAAATGAATCGAACATTTAAAGAGTACATCCCAATTTTTAAGATAAGTGAAAAAAAAATAATTATTATAAATAAATAATTAGATTTATTTCCGATTCTGTGTAAATTATTATATATAGTAAATAGTATAAATAAAATTCTTCTGGAGGCTAAAGAGATTAAAAAATATATTAAATATGTATTTAGAGTATTAGTGTCTGATTTAAATACAGATCAATTGATTTATAATAGAAATTATAAATATTATAATCATTTAATCGAAACGGAGAAAAGGAGAAACGGAGAAACGATGGAACGAAGGAAGAAACGGAGAAACGAAGAAAGAAACGGAGAAATGAAGAAAGAAACGAAGAAACGAAGAAAGAAACGGAGAAACGAAGAAATAAACCGAGGAACGGAGAAAGAAACGGAGAAACGAACAAAGAAACGGAGAAACGAAGAAAGAAACGGAAAAACGGAGAAACGAACAAAGAAACGGAGAAACGAAGAAAGAAACGGAGAAACGGAGAAATAAATGGAGAAACGAAGAAATAAACGGAGAAACGAAGAAAGAAACGGAGAAACGAAGAAAGAAACGGAGAAACGAAGAAAGAAACGGAGAAACGAAGAAATAAACGGAGAAACGAACCAGGAAACGGAGAAACGAAGAAATAAACCGAGAAACGGAAGAAGAAACGGAGAAACGAACAAAGAAACGGAGAAACGAAGAAAGAAACGGAGAAACGGAGAAATAAATGGAGAAACGAAGAAATAAACGAAGAAACGAAGAAAGAAACGGAGAAACGAAGAAAGAAACGGAGAAACGAAGAAATAAACGGAGAAACGAAGAAAAAACGAAGAAACGAAGAAAGAAACGGAGAAACGAACAAAGAAACGGAGAAACGAAGAAAGAAACGGAGAAATAAATGGAGAAACGAAGAAATAAACGAAGAAACGAAAAAAGAAACGGAGAAACGAAGAAAGAAACGGAGAAACGAAGAAATAAACGGAGAAACGAAGAAAAAACGGAGAAACGAAGAAAGAAACGGAGAAACGAACAAAGAAACGGAGAAACGAACAATGAAACGCAGAAACGAAGAATGAGACGGAGAAACGAAGAAATAAACGGAGAAATGAAGAAAGAAATGGAGAAACGAACAAAGAAACGGAGAAACGAAGAAAGAAACGGAGAAACGGAGAAATAAACGGAGAAACGAAGAACGAAACGGAGAAACGAAGAAAGAAACGGAGAAACTAAGAAAGAAACGGAGAAACGGAGAAATAAATGGAGAAACGAAGATATAAACGGAGAAAAGAAGAAAGAAACGGAGAAACGAAGAAAGAAACGGAGAAACGAAGCAAGAAACGGAGAAACGAAGAAAGAAACGGCGAAACGGAGAAACTAAGAAAGAAATGGCGAAACGAACAAAGAAACGGAGAAACGAACAATGAAACGGAGAAACGAACAAAGAAACGGAGAAACGAACAAAGAAACGGAGAAACGAAGAAAGAAACGGCGAAAGGAAGAAAGAAACGGAGAAACTAAGAAAGAAACGGAGAAACGGAGAAATAAATGGAGAAACGAAGAAATAAACGGAGAAACGAAGAAAGAACCGGAGAAACGGACAAAGAAACGGAGAAACGGACAAAGAAACGGATAAACCAAGAAAGAAACGGAGAAAAGTAGAAATAAATGGAGAAACGAAGAAATAAACGGAGAAACGAACAGGGAAGCGGAGAAACGAAGAAAGAAACGGAGAAACGGAGAAATAAATGGAGAAACGAAGAAATAAACCGAGAAACGAAGAAAGAACCGGAGAAATGGACAAAGAAACGGAGAAACGGACAAAGAAACGGATAAACCAAGAAAGAAACGGAGAAACGTAGAAATAAATGGAGAAACGAAGAAATAAACGGAGAAACGAACAGGGAAGCGGAGAAACGAAGAAAGAAACGGAGAAACGGAGAAATAAATGGAGAAACGAAGAAATAAACGGAGAAACGAAGAAAGAAACGGAGAAACAAAGAAAGAAACGGAGAAACGAAGAAAGAAACGGAGAAACGAAGAAATAAACGGAGAAACGAACCAGGAAACGGAGAAACGAAGAAATAAACCGAGAAACGGAAAAAGAAACGGAGAAACGAACAAAGAAACGGAGAAACGAAGAAAGAAACGGAGAAACGGAGAAATAAATGGAGAAACGAAGAAATAAACGAAGAAACGAAGAAAGAAACGGAGAAACGAAGAAAGAAACGGAGAAACGAAGAAATAAACGGAGAAACGAAGAAAAAACGAAGAAACGAAGAAAGAAACGGAGAAACGAACAAAGAAACGGAGAAACGAAGAAAGAAACGGAGAAATAAATGGAGAAACGAAGAAATAAACGAAGAAACGAAAAAAGAAACGGAGAAACGAAGAAAGAAACGGAGAAACGAAGAAATAAACGGAGAAACGAAGAAAAAACGAAGAAACGAAGAAAGAAACGGAGAAACGAACAAAGAAACGGAGAAACGAACAATGAAACGCAGAAACGAAGAATGAGACGGAGAAACGAAGAAATAAACGGAGAAATGAAGAAAGAAATGGAGAAACGAACAAAGAAACGGAGAAACGAAGAAAGAAACGGAGAAACGGAGAAATAAACGGAGAAACGAACAACGAAACGGAGAAACGAAGAAAGAAACGGAGAAACGGAGAAGTAAACGGAGAAACGAACAACGAAACGGAGAAACGAGGAAAGAAACGGAGAAACTAAGAAAGAAACGGAGAAACGGAGAAATAAATGGAGAAACGAAGATATAAACGGAGAAAAGAAGAAAGAAACGGAGAAACGAAGAAAGAAACGGAGAAACGGAGAAACGAAGAAAGAAACGGCGAAACGGAGAAACTAAGAAAGAAATGGCGAAACGAACAAAGAAACGGAGAAACGAACAAAGAAACGGAGAAACGAACAAAGAAACGGAGAAACGAACAAAGAAACGGAGAAACGAAGAAAGAAACGGCGAAAGGAAGAAAGAAACGGAGAAACTAAGAAAGAAACGGAGAAACGGAGAAATAAATGGAGAAACGAAGAAATAAACGGAGAAACGAAGAAAGAACCGGAGAAACGGACAAAGAAACGGAGAAACGGACAAAGAAACGGATAAACCAAGAAAGAAACGGAGAAAAGTAGAAATAAATGGAGAAACGAAGAAATAAACGGAGAAACGAACAGGGAAGCGGAGAAACGAAGAAAGAAACGGAGAAACGGAGAAATAAATGGAGAAACGAAGAAATAAACCGAGAAACGAAGAAAGAACCGGAGAAACGGACAAAGAAACGGAGAAACGGACAAAGAAACGGATAAACCAAGAAAGAAACGGAGAAACGTAGAAATAAATGGAGAAACGAAGAAATAAACGGAGAAACGAACAGGGAAGCGGAGAAACGAAGAAAGAAACGGAGAAACGGAGAAATAAATGGAGAAACGAAGAAATAAACGGAGAAACGAAGAAAGAAACGGAGAAGCGAAGAAAGAAACGGATGAACGTAGGAAGAAACGGAGAAATGAAGAAAGAAACGGAGAAACGAAGAAAGAAACGGAGAATCGGAGAAATAAATGGAGAAACCAAGAAATAAACCGAGAAACGGAGAACGAAACGGATAAACGAACAAAGAAACGGAGATACGAAGAAAGAAACGGAGAAACGATCAAAGAAACGGAGAAACGAGCAAAGAATCGGAGAAACGAAGAAAGAAACGGAGAAACGAAGAAAGAAACGGAGAAACCGAGAAATAAATGGAGAAACGAAGAAATAAACGGAGAAACGAACAAGGAAACGGAGAAACGAAGAAACAAACGGAGAAACGGAGAAATAAATGGAGAAACGAAGAAATAAACGGAGAAACGAAGAAAGAAACGGAGAAACGAAGAAAGAAACGGAGAAACGAAGAAAGAAACGGAGAAACGAAGAAATAAACGGAGAAACGAACCAGGAAACGGAGAAACGAAGAAATAAACCGAGAAATGGAAAAAGAAACGGAGAAACGAACAAAGAAACGGAGAAACGAAGAAAGAAACGGAGAAACGGAGAAATAAATGGAGAAACGAAGAAATAAACGAAGAAACGAAGAAAGAAACGGAGAAACGAAGAAAGAAACGGAGAAACGAAGAAATAAACGGAGAAACGAAGAAAAAACGAAGAAACGAAGAAAGAAACGGAGAAACGAACAAAGAAACGGAGAAACGAAGAAAGAAACGGAGAAACGGAGAAATAAATGGAGAAACGAAGAAATAAACGAAGAAACGAAAAAAGAAACGGAGGAACGAAGAAAGAAACGGAGAAACGAAGAAATAAACGGAGAAACGAAGAAAAAACGAAGAAACGAAGAAAGAAACGGAGAAACGAAGAAAGAATCGGAGAAACGAAGAAATAAATGGAGAAATGAAGAAATAAACGGAGAAACGAACAAAGAAACGGAGAAACGAAGAAAGAAAAGGTGAAACGGAGAAATAAACGGAGAAACGAACAACGAAACGGAGAAACGAAGAAAGAAATGGAGAAACTAAGAAAGAAACGGAGAAACGGAGAAATAAATGGAGAAACGAAGATATAAACGGAGAAACGAAGAAAGAAACGGAGAAACGAAGAAAGAAACGGAGAAACGAAGCAAGAAACGGAGAAACGAAGAAAGAAACGGCGAAACGGATAAACGAACAAAGAAACGGAGATACGAAGAAAGAAACGGAGAAACGATCAAAGAAACGGAGAAACGAGCAAAGAATCGGAGAAACGAAGAAAGAAACGGAGAAACGAAGAAAGAAACGGAGAAATGGAGAGACGATGAAAGAAACGGAGAAACCGAGAAATAAATGGAGAAACGAAGAAATAAACGGAGAAACGAACAAGGAAACGGAGAAACGAAGAAAGAAACGGAGAAACGGAGAAATAAATGGAGAAACGAAGAAATAAACGGAGAAACGAAGAAAGAAACTGAGAAACGAAGAAAGAAACGGAGAAACGAAGAAAGAAACGGAGAAACGAAGCAAGAAACGGAGAAACGAAGAATGAAACGGCGAAACGGAGAAACTAAGAAAGAAATGGCGAAACGAACAAAGAAACGGAGAAACGAACAAAGAAACGGAGAAACGAACAAAGAAACGGAGAAACGAACAAAGAATCGGAGAAACGAAGAAAGAAACGGCGAGAGGCAGAAAGAAACGGAGAAACTAAGAAAGAAGTGGCGAAACGAACAAAGAAACGGAGAAACGAAGAAAGAATCGGAGAAACGAAGAAAGAAACTGAGAAACGAAGAAAGAAACGGAGAAACGGAGAAATAAATGGAGAAACGAAGAAATAAACGAAGAAACGAGAAAAGAAACGGAGAAACGAAGAAAGAAACGGAGAAACGAAGAAATAAACGTAGAAACGAAGAAAAAACGAAGAAACGAAGAAAGAAACGGAGAAACGAACAATGAAACGCAGAAACGAAGAATGAGACGGAGAAACGAAGAAATAAACGGAGAAATGAAGAAAGAAATGGAGAAACGAACAAAGAAACGGAGAAACGAAGAAAGAAACGGAGAAACGGAGAAATAAACGGAGAAACGAACAACGAAACGGAGAAACGAAGAAAGAAATGGAGAAACTAAGAAAGAAACGGAGAAACGGAGGAATAAATGGAGAAACGAAGATATAAACGGAGAAACGAAGAAAGAAACGGAGAAACGAAGAAAGAAACGGAGAAACGAAGCAAGAAACGGAGAAACGAAGAATGAAACGGCGAAACGGAGAAACTAAGAAAGAAATGGCGAAACGAACAAAGAAACGGAGAAACGAACAAAGAAACGGAGAAACGAACAAAGAAACGGAGAAACGAACAAAGAATCGGAGAAACGAAGAAAGAAACGGCGAGAGGCAGAAAGAAACGGAGAAACTAAGAAAGAAATGGCGAAACGAACAAAGAAACGGAGAAACGAAGAAAGAATCGGAGAAACGAAGAAATAAATGGAGAAATGAAGAAATAAACGGAGAAACGAACAAAGAAACGGAGAAACGAAGAAAGAAAAGGTGAAACGAAGAAAGAAATGGAGAAACGAAGAAAGAAACGGAGAAACGAAGAATGAAACGGAGAAACGAAGAAAGAAACGGAGAATTGGAGAAATCAATGGAGAAACAAAGAAATAAACCGAGACACGGAGAAATAAACGGATAAACGAACAAAGAAACGGAGATACGAAGAAAGAAACGGAGAAACGATCAAAGAAACGGAGAAACGAACAAAGAATCGGAGAAACGAAGAAATAAACGGAGAAACGAACAAGGAAACGGAGAAACGAAGAAAGAAACGGAGAAACGGAGAAATAAATGGAGAAACGAAGAAATAAACGGAGAAACGAAGAAAGAACCGGAGAAACGGACAAAGAAACGGAGAAACGGACAAAGAAACGGATAAACCAAGAAAGAAACGGAGAAACGTAGAAATAAATGGAGAAACGAAGAAATAAACGGAGAAACGAACAGGGAAGCGGAGAAACGAAGAAAGAAACGGAGAAACGGAGAAATAAATGGAGAAACGAAGAAATAAACGGAGAAACGAAGAAAGAACCGGAGAAACGGACAAAGAAACGGAGAAACGGACAAAGAAACGGATAAACCAAGAAAGAAACGGAGAAACGTAGAAATAAATGGAGAAACGAAGAAATAAACGGAGAAACGAACAGGGAAGCGGAGAAACGAAGAAAGAAACGGAGAAACGGAGAAATAAATGGAGTAACGAAGAAATAAACGGAGAAACGAAGAAAGAAACGGAGAAACGAAGAAAGAAACGGAGAAGCGAAGAAAGAAGCGGAGAAACGTAGGAAGAAACGGAGAAATGAAGAAAGAAACGGAGAAACGAAGAAAGAAACGGAGAATCGGAGAAATAAATAGAGAAACCAAGAAATAAACCGAGAAACGGAGAAAGAAACGGATAAACGAACAAAGAAACGGAGATACGAAGAAAGAAACGGAGAAACGATCAAAGAAACGGAGAAACGAGCAAAGAATCGGAGAAACGAAGAAAGAAACGGAGAAACGAAGAAAGAAACGGAGAAATGGAGAAACGAAGAAAGAAACGGAGAAATGGAGAAACGAAGAAAGAAACGGAGAAACCGAGAAATAAATGGAGAAACGAAGAAATAAACGGAGAAACGAACAAGGAAACGGACAAACGAAGAATGAAACGGAGAAACGGAGAAATAAATGGAGAAACGGAGAAATAAACGGAGAAACGAAGAAAGAAACGGATATTCGATGAAAGAAACGGAGTAACGAAGAAAGAAACGGAGAAACGGAGAAACAAATGGATAAACAAAGAAATAAACGGAGAAATGAAGAAAGGAACGAAGAAAGAAACGGAGAAACGAAGAAAGAGACGGAGAAACGGAGAAAACAATGGAGAAACCAAGAAATAAACCGAGAAACGGAGAAAGAAACGGAGAAACCAACAAAGAAACGGAGAAACGAAGAAAGAAACGGAGAAACGAAGAAAGAGACGGAGAAACGAAGAAAGAACCGGAGAAACGATGAAAGAAACGGAGAAACGATCAAAGAAACGGAGAAACGGAGAAATAAATGGAGAAACGAAGAAATAAACGGAGAAACGAACAAGGAAACGGACAGACGAAGAAAGAAACGGAGAAACGGAGAAATAAACGGAGAAACGAAGAAATAAACGGAGAAACGATGAAAGGAACGGAGAAACGAAGAAAGAAACGGAGAAACGAAGAAAGAAACGGAGAAACGAAGAAAGAACCGGAGAAACGAAGAAAGAAACGGAGAAACGATCAAAGAAACGGAGAAACGAAGAAAGAAACGGAGAAACGGAGAAATAAATGGAGAAACGAAGAAATAAACGGAGAAACGAAGAAAGAAACGGAGAAACGAAGAAAGAGCCGGAGGAACGAATCAAGAAACGGAGAAACGGAGAAATAAATGGAGAAACGAAGAAATAAACGGAGAAACGAAGAAAGAAACGGAGAAACGAAGAAAGAAACGGAGATACGAACAAATAAACGGAGAAACGAACAAAGAAACGTAGAAACGGAGAAATAAATGGAGAAACGAAGAAATAAACGGAGAAACGAACAAGGGAACCGAGAAACGAAGAAAGAAACGAAGAAACGAAGAAAGAAACGGAGAAACGAAGAAATAAATGGATAAACGAAGAAATAAACGGAGAAACGAAGAAAGAAACGGAGAAACGAAGAAAGAAACGGATATTCGATGAAAGAAACGGAGAAACCAAGAAAGAACCGGAGAAACGAAGAAAGAAACGGAGAAACGATCAAAGAAACGGAGAAACGAAGAAAGAAACGGAGAAACGGAGAAATAAATGGAGAAACGAAGAAATAAACGGAGAAACGAAGAAAGAAACGGAGAAACGAAGAAAGAAGCGGAGGAACGAATCAAGAAACGGAGAAACGGAGAAATAAATGGAGAAACGAAGAAATAAACGGAGAAACGAAGAAAGAAACGGAGAAACGAAGAAAGAAACGGAGATACGAACAAAAAAACGGAGAAACGAAGAAAGAAACGGAGAAACGAAGATAGAAACGGAGACACGAAGAAAGAAACGGAGAAACGAAGAAAGAAACGGAGAAACGAACAAAGAAACGGAGAAACGAACAAAGAAACGTAGAAACGGAGAAATAAATGGAGAAACGAAGAAATAAACGGAGAAACGAACAAGGGAACCGAGAAACGAAGAAAGAAACGAAGAAACGAAGAAAGAAACGGAGAAACGAAGAAAGAAACGGAGAAACGGAGAAATAAATGGATAAACGAAGAAATAAACGGAGAAACGAAGAAAGAAACGGAGAAACGAAGAAAGAAACGAATATTCGATGAAAGAAACGGAGAAACGGAGAAATAAATGGAGAAACGACGCAATAAACGGTGAAACGAAGAAAGAAACGAAGAAAGAAACTGAGGAACGGAGAAATAAATGGATAAACGAAAAAATAAACGGAGAAACAAAGAAATAAATGGAGAAACGAACAAGGAAACGGAGAAACGAAGAAAGAAACGGAGAAACGGAGAAATAGATGGATAAACGAAGAAATAAACGGAGAAACGAAGAAAGAAACGGAGATTCGATGAACGAAACGGAGAAACGAAGAAAGAAACGGAGAAACGGAGAAATAAATGGAGAAACGAAGAAAGAAACGGAGAAACGAAGAAAGAAACGGAGAAACGAAGAAAGAAACGGAGATACGAAGAAAGAAACGGGGAAACGAAGAAAGAAACGGAGAAACGAACAAAGAAACGGAGAAACGAGCAAAGAAACGGAGAAACAGAGAAATAAATGGAGAAACGAAGAAATAAACGGAGAAACGTACAAGGAAACCGAGAAACGAAGAAAGAAACGAAGAAACGAAGAAAGAAACGGAGAAACGAAGAAAGAAACGGAGAAATGGAGAAATAAATGGAGAAACGAAGAAATAAACGGAGAAACGAACAAGGAAACGGAGAAACGAAGAAAGAAACGGAGAAACGGAGAAATAAATGGAGAAACGAAGAAAGAAACGGAGAAACGAAGAAAGAAACGTAGATACGATGAAAGAAACGGAGAAACGGAGAAATAAATGGAGAAACGAAGAAATAAACGGAGAAACGAACAAGGAAACGGAGAAACGAAGAAAGAAACGGAGAAACGGAGAAATAAATGGAGAAACGAAGAAATAAACGGAGAAACGAAGAAAGATACGGAGAAACGAAGAAAGAAACGGAAATACGAACAAAGAAACGGAGAAACGAAGAAAGAAACGGAGAAACAAAGAAAGAAACGGAGAAACGAAGAAAGAAACGGGGAAACGAAGGAAGAAACGGAGAAACGAACAAAGAAACGGAGAAACGAGCAGAGAAACGGAGAAACGGAGAAATAAATGGAGAAACGAAGAAATAAACGGAGAAACGAACAAGGAAACGAAGAAACGAAGAAATAAATGGAGAAACGAAGAAATAAACGGAGAATCGAAGAAAGAAACGGAGTAACGAAGAAAGAAACGGAGAAACGAAGAAAGAAACGGAGAAATAAATGGAGAAACAAAGAAATAAACCGAGAAACGGAGAAAGAAACGGAGAAACGAACAGAGAAACGGAGAAACGAACAAAGAAACGGAGAAACGAACAAAGAAACGGAGAAACGAAGAAAGAAACGGAGAAATAAATGGAGAAACGAAGAAATAAACGGAGAAACGAAGAAAGAAACGGAGAAACGAGGAAAGAAGCGGAGAAACGGAGAAGCGAACAAAGAAACGGAGAAACGATGAAAGAAACGGAGAAACGAAGAAAGAAACGGAGAAACGAAGAAAGAAACGGAGAAACGATGAAAGAAACGGAGAAATGAACAAAGAAACGGCGAAAGGAAGAAAGAAACGGAGAAACGGAGAAATAAATGGAGAAACGAAGAAATAGACCGAGAAACTGAGAAAGAAACGGAGAAACGTACAAAGAAACGGTGAGACGAAGAAAGAAACGGAGAAACGAACAAAGAAACGGGGAAACGAACAAAGAAACGGAGAAACGAACAAAGAAACGGGGAACCGACGAAAGAAACGGAGAAACGAACAAAGAAACGGGGAAACGAACAAAGAAACGGAGAAACGAACAAAGAAACGGAGAAACGAAGAAAGAAACGGAGAAACGAACAAAGAAACGGGGAAACGAAGAAAGAAACGGAGAAACGAAGAAAGAAACGGAGTAACGGAGAAATAAATGGAGAAACGAAGAAATAAACGGAGAAACGAAGAAAGAAAAGGAGAAACGAAGAAAGAACCGGAGCAACGAATGAAGAAACGGAGAAACTGAGAAATAAATGGAGAAACGAAGAAATAAACGGAGAAACGAAGAAAGAAACGGAGAAACGAAGAAAGAAACGGAGAAACGAAGAACGAAACGGAGTAACGGAGAAAGAAGCGAAGAAACGAAGAAAGAAACGGAGAAATAAATGGAGAAACAAAGAAATAAACCGAGAAACGAAGAAAGAAACGGAGAAACGAACAGAGAAACGGAGAAACGAACAAAGAAACGGAGAATCGAACAAAGAAACGGAGAAACGAAGAAAGAAACGGAGAAATAAATGGAGAAACGAAGAAATAAACGGAGAAACGAAGAAAGAAACGGAGAAACGAGGAAAGAAACGTAGAAACGAAGAAAGAAACGGAGAAACGGAGAACTAAATGGAGAAACGGAGAAATAAACGGAGAAACGAACCAGGAAACGGAGAAACGAAGAAAGAAACGGAGAATCGAAGAAAGAAATGGAGAAACGAAGAAATAGACCGAGAAACTGAGAAAGAAACGGAGAAACGTACAAAGAAACGGTGAGACGAAGAAAGAAACGGAGAAACGAAGAAAGAAACGGAGAAACGGAGAAATAAATGGAGAAACGAAGAAATAAACGGAGAAACGAAGAAAGAAACGGAGAAACGAAGAAAGAAACGGAGAAACGAAGAAAGAAACGGAGAAACGGAGAAATAAATGGAGAAACGAAGAAATTAACCGAGAAACGGAGAAAGAAACGGAGAAACGAACAAAGAAACGGAGAAACGAGGAAAGAAACGGAGAAACGAAGAAAGAAACGGAGAAACGAAGAAACAACCGCAGCAACGAACAAAGAAACGGAGAAACGAACAAAGAAACGGAGAAACGAAGAAAGAAACGGAGAAACGAAGAAAGAAACGGAGAAACGAAGAAACAACCGGAGAAACGAACAAAGAAACGGAGAAACGAACAAAGAAACGGAGAAACGAAGAAAGAAACGGAGAAACGAAGAAAGAAACGGAGAAACGAAGAACGAAACGGAGTAACGGAGAAAGAAGCGAAGAAACGAAGAAAGAAACCGAGAAATAAATGGAGAAACAAAGAAATAAACCGAGAAACGGAGAAAGAAACGGAGAAACGAACAGAGAAACGGAGAAACGAACAAAGAAACGGAGAATCGAACAAAGAAACGGAGAAACGAAGAAAGAAACGGAGAAATAAATGGAGAAACGAAGAAATAAACGGAGAAACGAAGAAAGAAACGGAGAAACGAGGAAAGAAACGTAGAAACGAAGAAAGAAACGGAGAAACGGAGAAATAAATGGAGAAACGGAGAAATAAACGGAGAAACGAACCAGGAAACGGAGAAACGAAGAAAGAAACGGAGAATCGAAGAAAGAAATGGAGAAACGAAGAAATAGACCGAGAAACTGAGAAAGAAACGGAGAAACGTACAAAGAAACGGTGAGACGAAGAAAGAAACGGAGAAACGAACAAAGAAACGGGGAAACGAACAAAGAAACGGAGAAACGAACAAAGAAACGGAGAAACGAAGAAAGAAACGGAGAAACGAACAAAGAAACGGGGAAACGAAGAAAGAAACGGAGAAACGAAGAAATAAACGGAGAAACGAACCAGGAATCGGAGAAACGAAGAAAGAAACGGAGAATCGAAGAAAGAAATGGAGAAACGAAGAAATAGACCGAGAAACTGAGAAAGAAACGGAGAAACGTACAAAGAAACGGTGAGACGAAGAAAGAAACGGAGAAACGAACAAAGAAACGGGGAAACGAAGAAAGAAACGGAGAAACGAAGAAATAAACGGAGAAACGAACCAGGAATCGGAGAAACGAAGAAAGAAACGTAGAATCGAAGAAAGAAATGGAGAAACGAAGAAATAGACCGAGAAACTGAGAAAGAAGCGGAGAAACGTACAAAGAAACGGTGAGACGAAGAAAGAAACGGAGAAACGAACAAAGAAACGGGGAAACGAAGAAAGAAACGGACAAACGAAGAAATAAACGGAGAAACGAACCAGGAATCGGAGAAACGAAGAAAGAAACGGAGAATCGAAGAAAGAAATGGAGAAACGAAGAAATAGACCGAGAAACTGAGAAAGAAACGGAGAAACGAACAAAGAAACGGTGAGACGAAGAAAGAAACGGAGAAACGAACAAAGAAACGGGGAAACGAACAAAGAAACGGAGAAACGAACAAAGAAACGGAGAACCGAAGAAAGAAACGGAGAAACGAAGAACGAAACGGAGTAACGAAGAAAGAAACGATGAAACGAAGAAAGAAACGGGGAAACGGAGAAAGAAATGGAGAAACGAAGAAATAATCGGAGAAAGGAAGAAAGAAATGGAGAAACGAAGAAATAGACTGAGAAACTGAGAAAGAAACGGAGAAACATACAAAGAAACGGTGAGACGAAGAAAGAAACGGAGAAACGAACAAAGAAACGGGGAAACGAACAAAGAAACGGAGAAACGAAGAAAGAAACGGAGAAACGAAGAAAGAAACGGAGAAACGAAGAAAGAAACGGGGAAACGAAGAAAGAAACGGAGAAACGAAGAAAGAAACGGAGAAACGAACCAGGAAACGGAGAAACGAAGAAAGAAACGGAGAATCGAAGAAAGAAATGGAGAAACGAACAAAGAAACGGGGAAACGAACAAAGAAACGGAGAAACGAACAAAGAAACGGAGAAACGAAGAAAGAAACGGAGAAACGAAGAAAGAAACGGGGAAACGAAGAAAGAAACGGAGAAACGAAGAAAGAAACGGAGAAACGAACCAGGAAACGGAGAAACGAAGAAAGAAACGGAGAATCGAAGAAAGAAACGGGGAAACGAAGAAAGAAACGGAGAAACGAAGAAAGAAACGGAGAAACGAACCAGGAAACGGAGAAACGAAGAAAGAAACGGAGAATCGAAGAAAGAAATGGAGAAACAAAGAAATAGACCGAGAAACTGAGAAAGAAACGGAGAAACGTACAAAGAAACGGTGAGACGAAGAAAGAAACGGAGTAACGAACAAAGAAACGGGGAAACGAACAAAGAAAGGGAGAAACGAACAAAGAAACGGAGAAACGAAGAAAGAAACGGAGAAACGAAGAACGAAACGGAGTAACGAAGAAAGAAACGATGAAACGAAGAAAGAAACGGGGAAACGGAGAAAGAAATGGAGAAACGAAGAAATAATCTGAGAAACGAAGAAAGAAACGGAGAAACGGAGAAAGAAACGGAGAAACGAAGAAATAAACGGAGATCCGAAGAAAGAATCGGGGAAACGAAGAAAGAAACGGAGAATCGGAGAAATAAATGGAGAAACGAAGAAATAGACCGAGAAACTGAGAAAGAAACGGAGAAACGTACAAAGAAACGTTGAGACGAAGAAAGAAACGGAGAAACGAACAAAGAAACGGGGAAACGAACAAAGAAACGGAGAAACGAAGAAAGAAACGGAGAAATAAATGGGGAAACGAAGAAATAAACGGAGAAACGAAGAAAGAAACGGAGAAACGAGGAAAGAAACGTAGAAACGAAGAAAGAAACGGAGAAACGGAGAAATAAATGGAGAAACGAAGAAATAAACGGAGAAACGAACCAGGAAACGGAGAAACGAAGAAAGAAACGGAGAATCGAAGAAAGAAATGGAGAAACGAAGAAAGAAACGGGGAAACGAACAAAGAAACGGAGAAACGAACAAAGAAACGGAGAACCGAAGAAAGAAACGGAGAAACGAAGAACGAAACGGAGAAACGAAGAAAGAAACGGAGATACGATGAAAGAAACGGAGAAACGAAGAAAGAAACGGAGAAACGAAGAAAGAACCGGAGAAACGAACAAAGAAACGGAGAAACGAACAAAGAAACGGAGAAACGAAGAAAGAAACGGAGAAACGGAGAAATAAATGGAGAAACGAAGAAATAAACGGAGAAACGAAGAAAGAAACGGAGAAACGAAGAAAGAAACGGAGAAACGAAGAAAGAAACGGAGAAACGGAGAAATAAATGGAGAAACGAAGAAATTAACCGAGAAACGGAGAAAGAAACGAAGAAACGAACAAAGAAACGGAGAAACGAGGAAAGAAACGGAGAAACGAAGAAAGAAACGGAGAAACGAAGAAACAACCGCAGCAACGAACAAAGAAACGGAGAAACGAACAAAGAAACGGAGAAACGAAGAAAGAAACGGAGAAACGAAGAAAGAAACGGAGAAACGAAGAAACAACCGGAGAAACGAACAAAGAAACGGAGAAACGAACAAAGAAACGGAGAAACGAAGAAAGAAACGTAGAAACGGACAAAAAAAAAATGGAGAAACGAAGATATAAACGGAGAAACGAACAAGGAAACGGAGAAGCGAAGAAAGAAACGGAGAAACGAAGAAATAAATGGAGAAACGAAGAAATAAACGGAGAAACGAAGAAAGAAACGGAGAAACGAAGAACGAAACGGAGTAACGGAGAAAGAATCGGAGAAACGAAGAAAGAAACGGAGTAACGGAGAAAGAATCGGAGAAACGAAGAAAGAAACGGAGAATCGGAGAAATAAATGGAGAAACGAAGAAATAGACCGAGAAACTGAGAAAGAAACGGAGAAACGTACAAAGAAACGGTGAGACGAAGAAAGAAACGGAGAAACGAACAAAGAAACGGGGAAACGAACAAAGAAACGGAGAAACGAACAAAGAAACGGAGAAACGAAGAAAGAAACGGAGAAACGAACAAAGAAACGGGGAAACGAAGAAATAAACGGAGAAACGAACAAGGAAACGGAGAAACGAAGAAAGAAACGGAGAAACGAAGAAATAAATGGAGAAACGAAGAAATAAACGGAGAAACGAAGAAAGAAACGGAGAAACGAAGAACGAAACGGAGTAACGGAGAAAGAATCGGAGAAACGAAGAAAGAAACGGAGAATCGGAGAAATAAATGGAGAAACGAAGAATTAGACCGAGAAACTGAGAAAGAAACGGAGAAACGTACAAAGAAACGGTGAGACGAAGAAAGAAACGGAGAAACGAACAAAGAAACGGGGAAACGAACAAAGAAACGGAGAAACGAACAAAGAAACGGAGAAACGAAGAAAGAAACGGAGAAACGAACAAAGAAACGGGGAAACGAAGAAAGAAACGGAGAAACGAAGAAAGAAACGGAGTAACGGAGAAATAAATGGAGAAACGAAGAAATAAACGGAGAAACGAAGAAAGAAACGGAGAAACGAAGAAAGAACCGGAGCAACGAATGAAGAAACGGAGAAACTGAGAAATAAATGGAGAAACGAAGAAATAAACGGAGAAACGAAGAAAGAAACGGAGAAACGAAGAAAGAAACGGAGAAACGAAGAACGAAACGGAGTAACGGAGAAAGAAGCGAAGAAACGAAGAAAGAAACGGAGAAATAAATGGAGAAACAAAGAAATAAACCGAGAAACGGAGAAAGAAACGGAGAAACGAACAGAGAAACGGAGAAACGAACAAAGAAACGGAGAATCGAACAAAGAAACGGAGAAACGAAGAAAGAAACGGAGAAATAAATGGAGAAACGAAGAAATAAACGGAGAAACGAAGAAAGAAACGGAGAAACGAGGAAAGAAACGTAGAAACGAAGAAAGAAACGGAGAAACGGAGAAATAAATGGAGAAACGGAGAAATAAACGGAGAAACGAACCAGGAAACGGAGAAACGAAGAAAGAAACGGAGAATCGAAGAAAGAAATGGAGAAACGAAGAAATAGACCGAGAAACTGAGAAAGAAACGGAGAAACGTACAAAGAAACGGTGAGACGAAGAAAGAAACGGAGAAACGAACAAAGAAACGGGGAAACGAACAAAGAAACGGAGAAACGAACAAAGAAACGGAGAAACGAAGAAAGAAACGGAGAAACGAACAAAGAAACGGGGAAACGAAGAAAGAAACGGAGAAACGAAGAAATAAACGGAGAAACGAACCAGGAATCGGAGAAACGAAGAAAGAAACGGAGAATCGAAGAAAGAAATGGAGAAACGAAGAAATAGACCGAGAAACTGAGAAAGAAACGGAGAAACGTACAAAGAAACGGTGAGACGAAGAAAGAAACGGAGAAACGAACAAAGAAACGGGGAAACGAAGAAAGAAACGGAGAAACGAAGAAATAAACGGAGAAACGAACCAGGAATCGGAGAAACGAAGAAAGAAACGGAGAATCGAAGAAAGAAATGGAGAAACGAAGAAATAGACCGAGAAACTGAGAAAAAAACGGAGAAACGTACAAAGAAACGGTGAGACGAAGAAAGAAACGGAGAAACGAACAAAGAAACGGGGAAACGAACAAAGAAACGGAGAAACGAACAAAGAAACGGAGAATCGAAGAAAGAAACGGAGAAACGAAGAACGAAACGGAGTAACGAAGAAAGAAACGATGAAACGAAGAAAGAAACGGGGAAACGGAGAAAGAAATGGAGAAACGAAGAAATAATCGGAGAAAGGAAGAAAGAAATGGAGAAACGAAGAAATAGACTGAGAAACTGAGAAAGAAACGGAGAAACATACAAAGAAACGGTGAGACGAAGAAAGAAACGGAGAAACGAACAAAGAAACGGGGAAACGAACAAAGAAACGGAGAAACGAAGAAAGAAACGGAGAAACGAAGAAAGAAACGGAGAAACGAAGAAAGAAACGGGGAAACGAAGAAAGAAACGGAGAAACGAAGAAAGAAACGGAGAAACGAACCAGGAAACGGAGAAACGAAGAAAGAAACGGAGAATCGAAGAAAGAAATGGAGAAACGAACAAAGAAACGGGGAAACGAACAAAGAAACGGAGAAACGAACAAAGAAACGGAGAAACGAAGAAAGAAACGGAGAAACGAAGAAAGAAACGGGGAATCGAAGAAAGAAACGGAGAAACGAAGAAAGAAACGGAGAAACGAACCAGGAAACGGAGAAACGAAGAAAGAAACGGAGAATCGAAGAAAGAAACGGGGAAACGAAGAAAGAAACGGAGAAACGAAGAAAGAAACGGAGAAACGAACCAGGAAACGGAGAAACGAAGAAAGAAACGGAGAATCGAAGAAAGAAATGGAGAAACAAAGAAATAGACCGAGAAACTGAGAAAGAAACGGAGAAACGTACAAAGAAACGGTGAGACGAAGAAAGAAACGGAGTAACGAACAAAGAAACGGGGAAACGAAGAAAGAAACGGAGAAACGAAGAACGAAACGGAGTAACGAAGAAAGAAACGATGAAACGAAGAAAGAAACGGGGAAACGGAGAAAGAAATGGAGAAACGAAGAAATAATCGGAGAAACGAAGAAAGAAACGGAGAAACGGAGAAAGAAACGGAGAAACGAAGAAATAAACGGAGATCCGAAGAAAGAATCGGGGAAACGAAGAAAGAAACGGAGAATCGGAGAAATAAATGGAGAAACGAAGAAATAGACCGAGAAACTGAGAAAGAAACTGAGAAACGTACAAAGAAACGTTGAGACGAAGAAAGAAACGGAGAAACGAACAAAGAAACGGGGAAACGAACAAAGAAACGGAGAAACGAAGAAAGGAACGGAGAAATAAATGGGGAAACGAAGAAATAAACGGAGAAACGAAGAAAGAAACGGAGAAACGAGGAAAGAAACGTAGAAACGGAGAAAGAAACGGAGAAACGGAGAAATAAATGGAGAAACGAAGAAATAAACGGAGAAACGAACCAGGAAACGGAGAAACGAAGAAAGAAACGGAGAATCGAAGAAAGAAATGGAGAAACGAAGAAAGAAACGGAGAAACGAAGAAACAACCGGAGAAACGAACAAAGAAACGGAGAAACGAACAAAGAAACGGAGAAACGAACAAAGAAACGGAGAAACGAACAAAGAAACGGAGATACGATGAAAGAAACGGAGAAACGAAGAAAGAAACGGAGAAACGAAGAAAGAACCGGAGAAACGAACAAAGAAACGGAGAAACGAACAAAGAAACGGAGAAACGAAGAAAGAAACGGAGAAACGGAGAAATAAATGGAGAAACGAAGAAATAAACGGAGAAACGAAGAAAGAAACGGAGAAACGAAGAAAGAAACGGAGAAACGAAGAAAGAAACGGAGAAACGGAGAAATAAATGGAGAAACGAAGAAATTAACCGAGAAACGGAGAAAGAAACGGAGAAACGAACAAAGAAACGGAGAAACGAGGAAAGAAACGGAGAAACGAAGAAAGAAACGGAGAAACGAAGAAACAACCGCAGCAACGAACAAAGAAACGGAGAAACGAACAAAGAAACGGAGAAACGAAGAAAGAAACGGAGAAACGAAGAAAGAAACGGAGAAACGAAGAAACTACCGGAGAAACGAACAAAGAAACGGAGAAACGAACAAAGAAACGGAGAAACGAAGAAAGAAACGTAGAAACGGAGAAATAAATGGAGAAACGAAGATATAAACGGAGAAACGAACAAGGAAACGGAGAAGCGAAGAAAGAAACGGAGAAACGGAGAAATAAATGGAGAAACGAAGAAATAAACGGAGAAACGAAGAAAGGAACGGAGAAACGAAGAAAGAAACGGAGAAACGAAGAAAGAAACGGAGATTCGATGAAAGAAACGGAGTAACGAAGAAAGAAACGGAGAAACGGAGAAATAAATGGATAAACGAAGAAATAAACGGAGAAACGAAGAAAGAAACGGAGAAACGAAGAAAGAAACGGAGAAACGAAGAAAGAAACGGAGAAACGGAGAAATAATTGGAGAAACGAAGAAATAAACCGAGAAACGGAGAAAGAAACGGAGAAACGAAGAAAGAAACGGAGAAACGAAGAAAGAAACGGAGAAACGAAGAAAGAAACGGAGAAATGAGGAAAGAACCGGAGAAACGAAGAAAGAAACGGAGAAACGAAGAAAGAAACGGGGAAACGAAGAAAGAAACGGAGAAACGAAGAAAGAAACGGAGAAACGAGCAAAGAAAAGGAGAAACGGAGAAATAAATGGAGAAACGAAGAAATAAACGGAGAAACAAACAAGGAAACCGAGAAACGAAGAAAGAAACGAAGAAACGAAGAAAGAAACGGAGAAACGAAGAAAGAAACGAAGGAAGAAACGGAGATACGATGAAAGAAACGGAGAAACGAAGAAAGAAACGGAGAAACGAAGAAAGAACCGGAGAAACGAACAAAGAAACGGAGAAACGAACAAAGAAACGGAGAAACGAAGAAAGAAACGGAGATACGATGAAAGAAACGGAGAAACGAAGAAAGAAACGGAGAAACGAAGAAAGAACCGGAGAAACGAACAAAGAAACGGAGAAACGAACAAAGAAACGGAGAAACGAAGAAAGAAAAGGAGAAACGGAGAAATAAATGGAGAAACGAAGAAATAAACGGAGAAACGAAGAAAGAAACGGAGAAACGAAGAAAGAATCGGAGAAACGAAGAAAGAAACGGAGAAACGAAGAAACAACCGCAGAAACGAACAAAGAAACGGAGAAACGAACAAAGAAACGGAGAAACGAAGAAAGAAACGGAGAAACGAAGAAAGAAACGGAGAAACGAAGAAACAACCGGAGAAACGAACAAAGAAACGGAGAAACGAACAAAGAAACGGAGAAACGAAGAAAGAAACGTAGAAACGAAGAAACAACCGGAGAAACGAACAAAGAAACGGAGAAACGAACAAAGAAACGGAGAAACGAAGAAAGAAACGTAGAAACGGAGAAATAAATGGAGAAACGAAGATATAAACGGAGAAACGAAGAAACAACCGGAGAAACGAACAAAGAAACGGAGAAACGAACAAAGAAACGGAGAAACGAAGAAAGAAACGTAGAAACGAAGAAACAACCGGAGAAACGAACAAAGAAACGGAGAAACGAACAAAGAAACGGAGAAACGAAGAAAGAAACGTAGAAACGGAGAAATAAATGGAGAAACGAAGATATAAACGGAGAAACGAAGAAAGGAACGGAGAAACGAAGAAAGAAACGGAGAAACGAAGAAAGAAACGGAGATTCGATGAAAGAAACGGAGTAACGAAGAAAGAAACGGAGAAACGGAGAAACAAATGGATAAACGAAGAAATAAACGGAGAAACGAAGAAAGAAACGGAGAAACGAAGAAAGAAACGGAGAAACGAAGAAAGAAACGGAGAAACGGAGAAATAATTGGAGAAACGAAGAAATAAACCGAGAAACGGAGAAAGAAACGGAGAAACGAAGAAAGAAACGGAGAAAGAAACGGAGATACGATGAAAGAAACGGAGAAACGAAGAAAGAAACGGAGAAACGAAGAAAGAAACGGAGATACGATGAAAGAAACGGAGAAACGAAGAAAGAAACGGAGAAACGAAGAAAGAACCGGAGAAACGAACAAAGAAACGGAGAAACGAACAAAGAAGCGGAGAAACGAAGAAAGAAACGGAGAAACGAAGAAAGAAACGGAGAAACGAAGAAAGAACCGGAGAAACGAAGAAAGAAACGGAGAAACGAAGAAGGAAACGGAGAAACGGGGAAACGAAGAAAGAAACGGAGAAACGGAGAAATAAATGGAGAAACGAAGAAATAAACGGAGAATCGAACAAGGAAACGGAGAAACGAAGAAAGAAACGAAGAAACGGAGAAATAAATGGAGAAACGAAGAAAGATACGGAGAAACGAAGAAAGAAACGGAGAAACGAAGAAAGAACCGCAGAAACGAACAAAGAAACGGAGAAACGAACAAAGAAACGGAGAAACGAAGAAAGAAACGGAGAAACGAAGAAACAACCGGAGAAACGAACAAAGAAACGGTGAAACGAACAAAGAAACGGAGAAACGAAGAAAGAAACGTAGAAACGGAGAAATAAATGGAGAAACGAAGATATAAACAGAGAAACGAACAAGGAAACGGAGAAACGAAGAAAGAAACGGAGAAACGAAGAAAGAAACGGAGAAACGAAGACAGAAACGAAGAAAGAAACGGAGATACGATGAAAGAAACGGAGAAACGAAGAAAGAAACGGAGAAACGAAGAAAGAACCGGAGAAACGAACAAAGAAACCGAGAAACGAACAAAGAAACGGAGAAACGAACAAAGAAACGGAGAAACGAAGAAAGAAACGGAGAAACGAAGAAAGAAACGGAGAAACGAACAAAGAAACGGAGAAACGAAGAAAGAAACGGTGAAACGAAGAAAGAAACGGAGAAACGGAGAAAGAAACGGAGAAACGAAGAAATAAACGGAGATCCGAAGAAAGAATCGGGGAAACGAAGAAAGAAACGGAGAATCGGAGAAATAAATGGAGAAACGAAGAAATAGACCGAGAAACTGAGAAAGAAACGGAGAAACGTACAAAGAAACGTTGAGACGAAGAAAGAAACGGAGAAACGAACAAAGAAACGGGGAAACGAACAAAGAAACGGAGAAACGAAGAAAGAAACGGAGAAATAAATGGGGAAACGAAGAAATAAACGGAGAAACGAAGAAAGAAACGGAGAAACGAGGAAAGAAACGTAGAAACGAAGAAAGAAACGGAGAAACGGAGAAATAAATGGAGAAACGAAGAAATAAACGGAGAAACGAACCAGGAAACGGAGAAACGAAGAAAGAAACGGAGAATCGAAGGAAGAAATGGAGAAACGAAGAAAGAAACGGAGAAACGAAGAAACAACCGGAGAAACGAACAAAGAAACGGAGAAACGAACAAAGAAACGGAGAAACGAACAAAGAAACGGAGAAACGAACAAAGAAACGGAGATACGATGAAAGAAACGGAGAAACGAAGAAAGAAACGGAGAAACGAAGAAAGAACCGGAGAAACGAACAAAGAAACGGAGAAACGAACAAAGAAACGGAGAAACGAAGAAAGAAACGGAGAAACGGAGAAATAAATGGAGAAACGAAGAAATAAACGGAGAAACGAAGAAAGAAACGGAGAAACGAAGAAAGAAACGGAGAAACGAAGAAAGAAACGGAGAAACGGAGAAATAATTGGAGAAACGAAGAAATTAACCGAGAAACGGAGAAAGAAACGGAGAAACGAACAAAGAAACGGAGAAACGAGGAAAGAAACGGAGAAACGAAGAAAGAAACGGAGAAACGAAGAAACAACCGCAGCAACGAACAAAGAAACGGAGAAACGAACAAAGAAACGGAGAAACGAAGAAAGAAACGGAGAAACGAAGAAAGAAACGGAGAAACGAAGAAACAACCGGAGAAACGAACAAAGAAACGGAGAAACGAACAAAGAAACGGAGAAACGAAGAAAGAAACGTAGAAACGGAGAAATAAATGGAGAAACGAAGATATAAACGGAGAAACGAACAAGGAAACGGAGAAGCGAAGAAAGAAACGGAGAAACGGAGAAATAAATGGAGAAACGAAGAAATAAACGGAGAAACGAAGAAAGGAACGGAGAAACGAAGAAAGAAACGGAGAAACGAAGAAAGAAACGGAGATTCGATGAAAGAAACGGAGTAACGAAGAAAGAAACGGAGAAACGGAGAAATAAATGGATAAACGAAGAAATAAACGGAGAAACGAAGAAAGAAACGGAGAAACGAACAAAGAAGCGGAGAAACGAAGAAAGAAACGGAGAAACGAAGAAAGAAACGGAGAAACGAAGAAAGAACCGGAGAAACGAAGAAAGAAACGGAGAAACGAAGAAGGAAACGGAGAAACGGGGAAACGAAGAAAGAAACGGAGAAACGGAGAAATAAATGGAGAAACGAAGAAATAAACGGAGAATCGAACAAGGAAACGGAGAAACGAAGAAAGAAACGAAGAAACGGAGAAATAAATGGAGAAACGAAGAAAGATACGGAGAAACGAAGAAAGAAACGGAGAAACGAAGAAAGAACCGCAGAAACGAACAAAGAAACGGAGAAACGAACAAAGAAACGGAGAAACGAAGAAAGAAACGGAGAAACGAAGAAAGAAACGGAGAAACGAAGAAACAACCGGAGAAACGAACAAAGAAACGGTGAAACTAACAAAGAAACGGAGAAACGAAGAAAGAAACGTAGAAACGGAGAAATAAATGGAGAAACGAAGATATAAACAGAGAAACGAACAAGGAAACGGAGAAACGAAGAAAGAAACGGAGAAACGAAGAAAGAAACGGAGAAACGAAGAAAGAAACGAAGAAACGAAGAAAGAAACGGAGAAACGAAGAAAGAAACGGAGAAACGAAGAAACAACCGGAGAGACGAAGAAAGAAACGGAGAAACGAAGAAAGAAACGGAGAAACGAAGAAAGAAACGGAGAAACGAAGAAACAACCGGAGAGACGAAGAAAGAAACGGAGAAACGAAGAAAGAAACGCAGTAACGGTGAAAGAAACGAAGAAAAAAAGAAAGAAACGGAGAATCGGAGAAATGAATGCAGAAACGAAGGAATAAACCGAGAAACGGAGAAACGGAGAAACGGTGAAACGAAGGAAGAAACGGAGAAACGAAGAAAGAAACGTAGAAATGATGAAAGAAACGAAGAAACGAAGAAAGAATCGGATAAACGAAGAAATAAACGGAGAAACGAAGAAAGAAACGGAGAAACGACGAAATAAACGGGGAATCGAAGAAGCAATCGGAGAAACGAAGAAAGAAACGGAGAAATAAATGGTGAAACGAAGAAATAAACGGAGAAACGAAGAAGGAAACGGAGAAACAGGGAAACGAAGAAAGAAATGGAGAAACGGAGAAATAAATGGAGAAACGAAGAACTAAACGGAGAAACGAACAAGGAAACGGAGAAACGAAGAAAGAAACGAAGAAGCGGAGAAATAAATGGAGAAACGAAGAAATAAACGGAGAAACGAAGAAATAAACGGAGAAACGAAGAAAGATACGGAGAAACGAAGAAAGAAACGGAGAAACGAAGAAAGAAACGGAGTAACGATGAAAGAAACGAAGAAACGAAGAAAGAAACGGGGAATCGGAGAAATAAATGGAGAAACGAAGGAATAAACCGACAAACGGAGAAACGGAGAAACGATGAAACGAAGGAAGAAACGGAGAAACGAAGAAAGAAACGGAGAAACGAAGAAAGAAACACAGAATCGGACACCTAAATGGAGAAACGAAGAAATAAACCGAGAATCGGAGAAAGAAACGGAGTAACGAAGAAAGAAACGCAGTAACGATGAAAGAAACGAAGAAACGGAGAATCGGAGTAATAAATGGAGAAACGAAGGAATATACCGAGAAACGGAGAAACGGAGAAACGGTGAAACGAAGGAAGAAACGGAGAAACGAACAAAGAAACGGAGAAATGAAGAAAGAAACGGAGAAACGAAGAAAGAAACGGAGATACGATGAAAGAAACGGAGAAACGAGGAAAGAAACGGAGAAACGAAGAAAGAAACGGAGAAACGAAGAAACAACCACAGAAACGAACAAAGAAACGGAGAAACGAAGAAAGAAACGGAGAAACGAAGAAACAACCGGAGAAACGAACAAAGAAACGGAGAAACGAACAAAGAAAAGGAGAAACGAAGAAAGAAACGGAGAAACGAAGAAAGAAACGTAGAAACGGAGAAATAAATGGAGAAACGAAGATATAAACGGAGAAACGAACAAGGAAACGGAGAAACGAAGAAAGAAACGGAGAAACGGAGAAATAAATGGAGAAACGAAGAAATAAACGGAGAAACGAAGAAAGGAACGGAGAAACGAAGAAAGAAACGGAGAAACGAAGAAAGAAACGGAGATTCGATGAAAGAAACGGAGTAACGAAGAAAGAAACGGAGAAACGGAGAAATAAATGGATAAACGAAGAAATAAACGGAGAAACGAAGAAAGAAACGGAGAAACGAAGAAAGAAACGGAGAAACGAAGAAAGAAACGGAGAAACGGAGAAATAATTGGAGAAACGAAGAAATAAACCGAGAAACGGAGAAAGAAACGGAGAAACGAAGAAAGAAACGGAGAAACGAAGAAAGAAACGGAGAAACGAAGAAAGAAACGGAGTAACGAAGAAAGAAACGCAGTAACGATGAAAGAAACGAAGAAACGGAGAATCGGAGTAATACATGGAGAAACGAAGGAATAAACCGAGAAACGGAGAAACGGAGAAACGGTGAAACGAAGGAACAAACGGAGAAACGAACAAAGAAACGGAGAATCGAAGAAAGAAACGGAGAAACGAAGAAAGAAACGGAGATACGATGAAAGAAACGGAGAAACGAAGAAAGAAACGGAGAAACGAAGAAAGAACCGGAGAAACGAACAAAGAAACGGAGAAACGAACAAAGAAACGGAGAAACGAAGAAAGAAACGGAGAAACGGAGAAATAAATGGAGGAGCGAAGAAATAAACGGAGAAACGAAGAAAGAAACGGAGAAACGAAGAAAGAAACGGAGAAACGAAGAAAGAAACGGAGAAACGGAGAAATAAATGGAGAAACGAAGAAATTAACCGAGAAACGGAGAAAGAAACGGAGAAACGAACAAAGAAACGGAGAAACGAAGAAAGAGACGGAGAAACGAAGAAAGAAACGGAGAAACGAAGAAACAACCGGAGAAACGAACAAAGAAACGGAGAAAGGAACAAAGAAACGGAGAAACGAAGAAAGAAACGGAGAAACGAAGAAAGAAACGGAGAAACGAAGAAACAACCGGAGAAACGAAGAAAGAAACGGAGAAACGAAGAAACAACCGGAGAAACGAACAAAGAAACGGAGAAACGAGCAAAGAAACGGAGAAACGAAGAAAGAAATTTAGAACCGAAGAAAGAAACGGAGATACGATGAAAGAAACGGAGAAACGAAGAAAGAAACGGAGAAACGAAGAAAGAAACGGAGAAACGAACAAAGAAACGGAGAAACGAACAAAGAAACGGAGAAATGAAGAAAGAAACGGAGAAACGGAGAAATAAATGGAGAAACGAAGAAATAAACGGAGAAACGAAGAAAGAAACGGAGAAACGAAGAAAGAAACGGAGAAACGAAGAAAGAAACGGAGAAACGGAGAAATAAATGGAGAAACGAAGAAATTAACCGAGAAACGGAGAAAGAAACGGAGAAACGAACAAAGAAACGGAGAAACGAAGAAAGAAACGGAGAAACGAAGAAAGAAACGGAGAAACGAAGAAAGAAACGTAGAAATGATGAAAGAAACGAAGAAACGAAGAAAGAATCGGAGAAACGAAGAAATAAACGGAGAAACGAAGAAAGAAACGGAGAAACGACGAAATAAACGGGGAATCGAAGAAGCAATCGGAGAAACGAAGAAAGAAACGGAGAAACGAAGAAAGAAACGGAGAAACGAAGAAAGAAACGGAGAAACGGAGAAATAAATGGAGAAACGAACAAAAAAAAACGGAGAGACGAAGAAAGAAACGGAGAAACGAAGAAAGAAACGGAGAAACGGAGAAATAAATGGTGAAACGAAGAAATAAACGGAGAAACGAAGAAAGGAACGGAGAAACGAAGAAAGAAACGGAGAAACGAAGAAAGAAACGGAGATTCGATGAAAGAAACGGAGTAACGAAGAAAGAAACGGAGAAACGGAGAAATAAATGGATAAACGAAGAAATAAACGGAGAAACGAAGAAAGAAACGGAGAAACGGAGAAAGAAACGGAGAAACGAAGAAAGAAACGGAGAAACGGAGATATAAATGGAGAAACGAAGAAATAAACCGAGAAACGGAGAGAGAAACGGAGAAACGAAGAAAGAAACGGAGAAACGAAGAAAGAAAGGGAGAAACGAAGAAAGAAACGGAGAAACGAAGAAAGAACCGGAGAAACGAAGAAAGAAACGGAGAAACGAAGAAGGAAACGGAGAAACGGGGAAACGAAGAAAGAAATGGAGAAACGGAGAAATAAATGGAGAAACAAAGAACTAAACGGAGAAACGAACAAGGAAACGGAGAAACGAAGA
The DNA here is from genome assembly GCF_051014685.1 of Ptiloglossa arizonensis. Taxonomy (NCBI): domain Eukaryota; kingdom Metazoa; phylum Arthropoda; class Insecta; order Hymenoptera; family Colletidae; genus Ptiloglossa; species Ptiloglossa arizonensis. The sequence goes on along the minus strand of NW_027478455.1, from coordinate 569,198 downwards.
AAGAAACGAAGAAGCGGAGAAATAAATGGAGAAACGAAGAAATAAACGGAGAAACGAAGAAAGATACGGAGAAACGAAGAAAGAAACGGAGAAACGAAGAAAGAAACGGAGTAACGATGAAAGAAACGAAGAAACGAAGAAAGAAACGGGGAATCGGAGAAATAAATGGAGAAACGAAGGAATAAACTGACAAGCGGAGAAACGGAGAAACGATGAAACGAAGGAAGAAACGGAGAAACGAAGAAAGAAACGGAGAAACGGAGATATAAATGGAGGAACGAAGAAATAAACCGAGAAACGGAGAGAGAAACGGAGAAACGAAGAAAGAAAAGGAGAAACGAAGAAAGAAACGGAGAAACGAAGAAAGAAACGCAGTAACGATGAAAGAAACGAAGAAACGAAGAAAGAAACGGAGAAACGAAGAAAGAAACGGAGAAACGAAGAAAGAAACGCAGTAACGATGAAAGAAACGAAGAAACGAAGAAAGAAACGGAAAATCGGAGAAATAAATGGAGAAACGAAGGAATAAACCGAGAAACGGAGAAACGGAGAATCGGTGAAACGAAGGAAGAAACGGAGAAACGAAGAAAGAAACGGAGAAACGAAGAAATAAACGGAGAAACGAAGAAAGAAACGGAGAAACGAAGAAATAAACGGGGAATCGAAGAAGCAATCGGAGAAACGAAGAAAGAAACGGAGAAACGAAGAAATAAACGGAGAGGCGAAGAAAGAAACGGAGAAACGAAGAAAGAAACGGAGAAACGAAGAAAGAAACGCAGTAACGGTGAAAGAAACGAAGAAAAAAAGAAAGAAACGGAGAATCGGAGAAATAAATGCAGAAACGAAGGAATAAACCGAGAAACGGAGAAACGGAGAAACGGTGAAACGAAGGAAGAAACGGAGAAACGAAGAAAGAAACGTAGAAATGATGAAAGAAACGAAGAAACGAAGAAAGAATCGGATAAACGAAGAAATAAACGGAGAAACGAAGAAAGAAACGGAGAAACGACGAAATAAACGGGGAATCGAAGAAGCAATCGGAGAAACGAAGAAAGAAACGGAGAAACGGAGAAATAAATGGTGAAACGAAGAAATAAACGGAGAAACGAAGAAGGAAACGGAGAAACAGGGAAACGAAGAAAGAAATGGAGAAACGGAGAAATAAATGGAGAAACGAAGAACTAAACGGAGAAACGAACAAGGAAACGGAGAAACGAAGAAAGAAACGAAGAAGCGGAGAAATAAATGGAGAAACGAAGAAATAAACGGAGAAACGAAGAAATAAACGGAGAAACGAAGAAAGACACGGAGAAACGAAGAAAGAAACGGAGAAACGAAGAAAGAAACGGAGTAACGATGAAAGAAACGAAGAAACGAAGAAAGAAACGGGGAATCGGAGAAATAAATGGAGAAACGAAGGAATAAACCGACAAACGGAGAAACGGAGAAACGATGAAACGAAGGAAGAAACGGAGAAACGAAGAAAGAAACGGAGAAACGAAGAAAGAAACACAGAATCGGAGACATAAATGGAGAAACGAAGAAATAAACCGAGAATTGGAGAAAGAAACGGAGTAACGAAGAAAGAAACGCAGTAACGATGAAAGAAACGAAGAAACGGAGAATCGGAGTAATAAATGGAGAAACGAAGGAATAAACCGAGAAACGGAGAAACGGAGAAACGGTGAAACGAAGGAAGAAACGGAGAAACGAACAAAGAAACGGAGAAACGAAGAAAGAAACGGAGAAACGAAGAAAGAAACGGAGATACGATGAAAGAAACGGAGAAACGAGGAAAGAAACGGAGAAACGAAGAAAGAAACGGAGAAACGAAGAAACAACCGCAGAAACGAACAAAGAAACGGAGAAACGAACAAAGAAACGGAGAAACGAAGAAAGAAACGGAGAAACGAAGAAACAACCGGAGAAACGAACAAAGAAACGGAGAAACGAACAAAGAAAAGGAGAAACGAAGAAAGAAACGGAGAAACGAAGAAAGAGACGTAGAAACGGAGAAATAAATGGAGAAACGAAGATATAAACGGAGAAACGAAGAAAGAAACGGAGAAACGAAGAAAGAAACGGAGAAACGAAGAAAGAAACGGAGAAACGGAGAAATAATTGGAGAAACGAAGAAATAAACCGAGAAACGGAGAAAGAAACGGAGAAACGAAGAAAGAAACGGAGAAACGAAGAAAGAAACGGAGAAACGAAGAAAGAAAAGGAGAAACGAAGAAAGAACCGGAGAAACGAAGAAAGAAACGGAGAAACGAAGAAGGAAACGGAGAAACGGGGAAACGAAGAAAGAAACGGAGAAACGGAGAAATAAATGGAGAAACGAAGAAATAAACGGAGAAACGAACAAGGAAACGGAGAAACGAAGAAAGAAACGAAGAAACGGAGAAATAAATGGAGAAACGAAGAAAGAAACGAAGAAACGGAGAAATAAATGGAGAAACGAAGAAAGATACGGAGAAACGAAGAAAGAAACGGAGAAACGAAGAAAGAAACGGAGAAACGATGAAAGAAACGAAGAAACGAAGAAAGAAACGTGGATTCGGAGAAATAAATGGAGAAACGAAGGAATAAACCGACAAACGGAGAAACGATGAAACGAAGGAAGAAACGGAGAAACGAAGAAAGAAACGGAGAAACTAAGAAAGAAACACAGAATCGGAGAAATAAATGGAGAAACGAAGAAAGAAACGGAGAAACGAAGAAAGAAGCGCAGTAACGATGAAAGAAACGAAGAAACGAAGAAAGAAACAGAGAAACGAAGAAAGAAACGCAGTAACGATGAAAGAAACGAAGAAACGAAGAAAGAAACGGAAAATCGGAGAAATAAATGGAGAAACGAAGGAATAAACCGAGAAACGGAGAAACGGAGAATCGGTGAAACGAAGGAAGAAACGGAGAAACGAAGAAAGAAACGGAGAAACGAAGAAATAAACGGAGAAACGAAGAAAGAAACGGAGAAACGAAGAAATAAACGGGGAATCGAAGAAGCAATCGGAGAAATGAAGAAAGAAACGGAGAAACGAAGAAATAAACGGAGAGACGAAGAAAGAAACGGAGAAACGAAGAAAGAAACGGAGAAACGAAGAAAGAAACGCAGTAACGGTGAAAGAAACGAAGAAAAAAAGAAAGAAACGGAGAATCGGAGAAATAAATGCAGAAACGAAGGAATAAACCGAGAAACGGAGAAACGGAGAAACGGTGAAACGAAGGAAGAAACGGAGAAACGAACAAAGAAACGGAGAAACGAAGAAAGAAACGGGGAATCGGAGAAATAAGTGGAGAAACGAAGGAATAAACCGACAAACGGAGAAACGGAGAAACGATGAAACGAAGGAAGAAACGGAGAAACGAAGAAAGAAACGAAGAAGCGGAGAAATAAATGGAGAAACGAAGAAATAAACGGAGAAACGAAGAAAGATACGGAGAAACGAAGAAAGAAACGGAGAAACGAAGAAAGAAACGGAGTAACGATGAAAGAAACGAAGAAACGAAGAAAGAAACGGGGAATCGGAGAAATAAGTGGAGAAACGAAGGAATAAACCGACAAACGGAGAAACGGAGAAACGATGAAACGAAGGAAGAAACGGAGAAACGAAGAAAGAAACGGAGAAACGAAGAAAGAAACACAGAATCGGAGACATAAATGGAGAAACGAAGAAATAAACCGAGAATCGGAGAAAGAAACGGAGTAACGAAGAAAGAAACGCAGTAACGATGAAAGAAACGAAGAAACGGAGAATCGGAGTAATAAATGGAGAAACCAAGGAATAAACCGAGAAACGGAGAAACGGAGAAACGGTGAAACGAAGGAAGAAACGGAGAAACGAACAAAGAAACGGAGAAACGAAGAAAGAAACGGAGAAACGAAGAAAGAAACGGAGATACGATGAAAGAAACGGAGAAACGAAGAAAGAAACGGAGAAACGAAGAAAGAACCGGAGAAACGAACAAAGAAACGGAGAAACGAACAAAGAAACGGAGAAACGAAGAAAGAAACGGAGAAACGGAGAAATAAATGGAGGAGCGAAGAAATAAACGGAGAAACGAAGAAAGAAACGGAGAAACGAAGAAAGAAACGGAGAAACGAAGAAAGAAACGGAGAAACGGAGAAATAAATGGAGAAACGAAGAAATTAACCGAGAAACGGAGAAAGAAACGGAGAAACGAACAAAGAAACGGAGAAACGAACAAAGAAACGGAGAAACGAACAAAGAAACGGAGAAATGAAGAAAGAAACGGAGAACCGGAGAAATAAATGGAGAAACGAAGAAATAAACGGAGAAACGAAGAAAGAAGCGGAGAAACGAAGAAAGAAACGGAGAAACGAAGAAAGAAACGGAGAAACGGAGAAATAAATGGAGAAACGAAGAAATTAACCGAGAAACGGAGAAAGAAACGGAGAAACGAACAAAGAAACGGAGAAACGAAGAAAGAAACGGAGAAACGAAGAAAGAAACGGAGAAACGAAGAAAGAAACGTAGAAATGATGAAAGAAACGAAGAAACGAAGAAAGAATCGGAGAAACGAAGAAATAAACGGAGAAACGAAGAAAGAAACGGAGAAACGACGAAATAAACGGGGAATCGAAGAAGCAATCGGAGAAACGAAGAAAGAAACGGAGAAACGAAGAAAGAAACGGAGAAACGAAGAAAGAAACGGAGAAACGGAGAAATAAATGGAGAAACGAACAAAAAAAAACGGAGAGACGAAGAAAGAAACGGAGAAACGAAGAAAGAAACGGAGAAACGGAGAAATAAATGGTGAAACGAAGAAATAAACGGAGAAACGAAGAAAGGAACGGAGAAACGAAGAAAGAAACGGAGAAACGAAGAAAGAAACGGAGATTCAATGAAAGAAACGGAGTAACGAAGAAAGAAACGGAGAAACGGAGAAATAAATGGATAAACGAAGAAATAAACGGAGAAACGAAGAAAGAAACGGAGAAACGGAAAAAGAAACGGAGAAACGAAGAAAGAAACGGAGAAACGGAGATATAAATGGAGAAACGAAGAAATAAACCGAGAAACGGAGAGAGAAACGGAGAAACGAAGAAAGAAACGGAGAAACGAAGAAAGAAACGGAGAAACGAAGAAAGAAACGGAGAAACGAAGAAAGAACCGGAGAAACGAAGAAAGAAACGGAGAAACGAAGAAGGAAACGGAGAAACGGGGAAACGAAGAAAGAAATGGAGAAACGGAGAAATAAATGGAGAAACAAAGAACTAAACGGAGAAACGAACAAGGAAACGGCGAAACGAAGAAAGAAACGAAGAAGCGGAGAAATAAATGGAGAAACGAAGAAATAAACGGAGAAACGAAGAAAGATACGGAGAAACGAAGAAAGAAACGGAGTAACGATGAAAGAAACGAAGAAACGAAGAAAGAAACGGGGAATCGGAGAAATAAATGGAGAAACGAAGGAATAAACTGACAAGCGGAGAAACGGAGAAACGATGAAACGAAGGAAGAAACGGAGAAACGAAGAAAGAAACGGAGAAACGAAGAAAGAACCGGAGAAACGATGAAAGAAACGAAGAAACGGAGAATCGGAGAAATAAATGGAGAAACGAAGGAATGAACCGAGAAACCGAGAAACGGAGAAACGGTGAAACGAAGGAAGAAACGGAGAAACGAACAAAGAAACGGAGAAACGAAGAAAGAAACGGAGAAAAGAAGAAAGAAACGGAGATACGATGAAAGAAACGGAGAAACGAAGAAAGAAACGGAGAAACGAAGAAAGAAACGGAGAAACGAAGAAAGAAACGGAGAAACGGAGAAATAAATGGAGAAACGAAGAAATTAACCGAGAAACGGAGAAAGAAACGGAGAAACGAACAAAGAAACGGAGAAACGAAGAAAGAAACGGAGAAACGAAAAAACAACCGCAGAAACGAACAAAGAAACGGAGAAACGAACAAAGAAACGGAGAAACGAAGAAAGAAACGGAGAAACGAAGAAACAACCGGAGAAACGAAGAAGGAAACGGAGAAACGGGGAAACGAAGAAAGAAACGGAGAAACGGAGAAATAAATGGAGAAACGAAGAAATAAACGGAGAAACGAACAAGGAAACGGAGAAACGAAGAAAGAAACGAAGAAACGGAGAAATAAATGGAGAAACGAAGAAAGATACGGAGAAACGAAGAAAGAAACGGAGAAACGAAGAAAGAAACGGAGTAACGATGAAAGAAACGAAGAAACAAAGAAAGAAACGTGGATTCGGAGAAATAAATGGAGAAACGAAGGAATAAACCGACAAACGGAGAAACGATGAAACGAAGGAAGAAACGGAGAAACGAAGAAAGAAACGGAGAAACGAAGAAAGAAACACAGAATCGGAGAAATAAATGGAGAAACGAAGAAATAAACCGAGAATCGGAGAAAGAAACAGAGTAACGAAGAAAGACACGAAGAAACGGAGTAACGATGAAAGAAACGAAGGAACGAAAAAAGAAACGGAGAATCGGAGAAATAAATGGAGAAACGAAGAAATAAACGGAGAGACGAAGAAAGAAACGGAGAAACGAAGAAAGAAACGGAGAAACGAAGAAAGAAACGCAGTAACGATGAAAGAAACGAAGAAACGAAGAAAGAAACGGAGAAACGAAGAAAGAAACGGAGAAACGAAGAAAGAAACGCAGTAACGATGAAAGAAACGAAGAAACGAAGAAAGAAACGGAGAATCGGAGAAATAAATGGAGAAACGAAGGAATAAACCGAGAAACGGAGAAACGGAGAATCGGTGAAACGAAGGAAGAAACGGAGAAACGAAGAAAGAAACGGAGAAACGAAGAAATAAACGGAGAAACGGAGAAACGAAGAAATAAATGGAGAAACGAAGAAATAAACGGAGAAACGAAGAAAGATACGGAGAAACGAAGAAATGAACGGAGAAACGAAGAAAGAAACGGAGAAACGAAGAAAGAAACGGAGAAACGAAGAAATAAACGGGGAATCGAAGAAGCAATCCGAGAAACGAAGAAAGAAACGGAGAAACGAAGAAATAAACGGAGGGACGAAGAAAGAAACGGAGAAACGAAGAAAGAAACGGAGAAACGACCAACGAAACGCAGTAACGATGAAAGAAACGAAGAAACGAAGAAAGAAACGGAGAATCGGAGAAATAAATGGAGAAACGATGGAATAAACCGAGAAACGGAGAAACGGAGAAACGGTGAAACGAACAAAAAAAAACGGAGAGACGAAGAAAGAAACGGAGAAACGAAGAAAGAAACGGAGAAACGAAGAGAGAACCGGAGAAACGAACAAAGAAACGGAGAAACGAACAAAGAAACGGAGAAACGGAGAAATAAATGGAGAAACGAAGATATAAACGGAGAAATGAACAAGGAAACGGAGAAACGAAGAAAGAAACGGAGAAACGGAGAAATAAATGGAGAAACGAAGAAATAAACGGAGAAACGAAGAAAGGAACGGAGAAACGAAGAAAGAAACGGAGAAACGAAGAAAGAAACGGAGATTCCATGAAAGAAACGGAGTAACGGAGAAAGAAACGGAGAAACGGAGAAAAATAAATGGATAAACGAAGAAATAAACGGAGAAACGAAGAAAGAAACGGAGAAACGAAGAAAGAAACGGAGAAACGGAGGTATAAATGGAGAAACGAAGAAATAAACCGAGAAACGGAGAGAGAAACGGAGAAACGAAGAAAGAAACGGAGAAACGAAGAAAGAAACGGAGAAACGAAGAAAGAAACGGAGAAACGAAGAAAGAAACGGAGAAACGAAGAAAGAAACGGAGATACGATGAAAGAAACGGAGAAACGAAGAAAGAAACGGAGAAACGAAGAAAGAACCGGAGAAAAGAACAAAGAAACAGAGAAACGAACAAAGAAACGGAGAAACGAAGAAAGAAACGGAGAAACGGAGAAATGAATGGAGAAACGAAGAAAGAAACGGAGAAACGGAGAAATGAATGGAGGAGCGAAGAAATAAACGGAGAAACGAAGAAAGAAACGGAGAAACGAAGAAAGAAACGGAGAAACGAAGAAAGAAACGGAGAAACGAACAAAGAAACGGAGAAACGAAGAAAGAAACGGAGAAACGGAGAAATGAATGGAGAATCGAAGAAAGAAACGGAGAAACGGAGAAATGAATGGAGGAGCGAAGAAATAAACGGAGAAACGAAGAAAGAAACGGAGAAACGAAGAAAGAAACGGAGAAACGGAGAAATGAATGGAGGAGCGAAGAAATAAACGGAGAAACGAAGAAAGAAACGGAGAAACGAAGAAAGAAACGGAGAAACGAAGAAAGAAACGGAGAAACGGAGAAATAAATGGAGAAACGGAGAAATTAACCGAGAAACGGAGAAAGAAACGGAGATACGAACAAAGAAACGGAGAAACGAAGAAAGAGACGGTGAAACGAAGAAAGAAACGGAGAAACGAAGAAACAACCGGAGAAACGAACAAAGAAACGGAGAAACGAACAAAGAAACGCAGAAACGAAGAAAGAAACGGAGAAACGAAGAAAGAAACGTAGAAACGAAGAAACAACCGGAGAAACGAACAAAGAAACGGAGAAACGAACAAAGAAACGGAGAAACGAACAAAGAAACGTAGAAACGAAGAAATAAATGGAGAAACGAAGAAATAAACCGAGAATCGGAGAAAGAAACAGAGTAACGAAGAAAGAAACGAAGAAACGAAGAAAGAAACGGAGTAACGATGAAAGAAACGAAGGAACGAAGAAGGAAACGGAGAATCGGAGAAATAAATGGAGAAACGAAGAAATAAACGGAGAGACGAAGAAAGAAACGGAGAAACGAAGAAAGAAACGGAGAAACGAAGAAAGAAACGCAGTAACGATGAAAGAAACGAAGAAACGAAGAAAGAAACGGAGAGACGAAGAAAGAAACGGAGAAACGATGAAAGAAACGCAGGAACGATGAAAGAAACGAAGAAACGAAGAAAGAAACGGAGAAACGAAGAAAGAAACGGAGAAACGAAGAAATAAACGGAGAATCGAAAAAGCAAACGGAGAAACGAAGAAAGAAACGGAGAAACGAAGAAAGAAACGGAGAAACGAAGAAAGAAACGCAGTGACGATGAAAGAAACGAAGAAACGAAGAAAACAACGGAGAATCGGAGAAATAAATGGAGAAACGAAGAAAGAAACGAAGAAACGGAGAAATAAATGGAGAAACGAAGAAATAAACGGAGAAACGATCAAGGAATCGAAGAAACGAAGAAATAAATGGAGAAACGAAGAAATAAACGGAGAATCGAAGAAAGAAACGGAGAAACGAAGAAAGAAACTGAGAAACGAAGAAAGAAACGGAGAAATGAAGAAAGAAACGGAGAAACGAAGATAGAAACGGAGAAACGAAGAAAGAGGCGGAGAAAAGATGAAAGAAACGGAGAAACGAAGAAAGAAACGGAGAAACAAAGAAAGAAACGGAGAAATAAATGGAGAAACAAAGATATAAACGGAGAAACGAAGAAAGAAACGGAGAAACGAAGAAACGATGAATGAAACGGAGAAACGAAGAAAGAAACGGAGAAACGATGAAAGAAACGGAGTACCGAAGAAAGAAACGTAGAAACGGAGAAATAAATGGAGAAACGAAGAAAGAAACGAAGAAACGGAGAAATAAATGGAGAAACGAAGAAATAAACGGAGAAACGATCAAGGAATCGAAGAAACGAAGAAATAAATGGAGAAACGAAGAAATAAACGGAGAATCGAAGAAAGAAACGGAGAAACAAAGAAAGAAACGGAGAAGCGAACAAAGAAACAGAGAAACGGAGAAATAAATGGAGAATGAAGAAATAAGCGGAGAAACGAAGAAAGAAACGGAGAAACGAAGAAAGAAACGGAGAAACGGAGAAAGAAACGGAGAAACGAAGAAATAAACGGAGAAACGAAGAAAGAATCGGAGAAACGAAGAACGAAACGGAGTAACGAAAAAAGAAACGATGAAACGAAGAATGAAACGGGGAAACGGAGAAAGAAACGGAGAAACGAAGAAATAAACGGAGAAACGAAGAAAGAATCGGAGAAACGAAGAAAGAAACGGAGAATCTGAGAAATAAGTGGAGAAACGAAGAAATAGACCGAGAAACGAAGAAATAAACGGAGAAACGAAGAAAGAAACGGAGAAACGGAGAAAGAAACGGAGAAACGAAGAAATAAACGGAGAAACGAAGAAAGAATCGGAGAAACGAAGAAAGAAACGGAGAATCGGAGAAATAAGTGGAGAAACGAAGAAATAGACCGAGAAACGGAGAAACGAACAAAGAAACGGAGAAACGAAGAAAGAAACGGAGAAACGAACAAAGAAACGGGGTAACGAACAAAGAAACGGAGAAACGAACAAAGAAACGGAGAAACGAACAAAGAAACGGAGAAACGAAGAAAGAAACGCAGAAACGAAGAAAGAAACGGGGATACGTAGAAAGAAACGGAGAAACGAATGAAGAAACGAAGAAAGAAACGGAGAAACGAAGGAAGAAACGGAGAATCGGAGAAATAAATGGAGAAACGAAGAAATAAGCCGAGAAACGGAGAAAAGGAGAAACGATGAAACGAAGGAAGAAACGGAGAAACGAAGAAAGAAACGGAGAAATGAAGAAAGAAACGAAGAAACGAAGAAAGAAACGGAGAAACGAAGAAATAAACGGAGAAACGAAGAAATAAACGGAGAATCGAAAAAGCAAACGGAGAAACGAATAAAGAAACGCAGAAACGAAGAAAGAAACGGAGAAACGAAGAAAGAAACGCAGTGACGATGAAAGAAACGAAGAAACGAAGAAAGCAACTGAGAATCGGAGAAATAAATGGAGAAACGAAGGAATAAACCGACAAACGGAGAAACGGAGGAACGATGAAACGAAGGAAGAAACGGAGAAACGAAGTAAGAAACGGAGAAATGAAGAAAGAAACGAAGAAAGAAACGGAGAAACGAAGAAACGAAGAAATAAACGGAGAAACGAAGAAAGAAACGGAGAAACGAAGAAATAAACGGAGATTCGAAGAAGCAAACGGAGAAACGAAGAAAGAAACGGAGAAACGAAGAATGAAACGGAGAAACGAAGAAAGAAGCGCAGTAACGATGAAGGAAACGAAGAAACGAAGAAAGAAACGGAGAATCGGAGAAATAAATGGAGAAACGAAGGAATAAACCGACAAACGGAGAAACGGAGAAACGATGAGGCGAACGAAGAAACGGAGAAACGAAGAAAGAAACGGAGAAATGAAGAATGAAACGAAGAAACGATGAAAGAAACGGAGATACGAAGAAAGAAACGGAGAAACGAAGAAAGAAACGGAGAAACGAACAAAGAAACGGAGAAACGAACAAAGAAACGGAGAAACGAACAAAGAAACGGAGAAACGGAGAAATAAATGGAGAAACGAAGAAATAAACGGAGAAACGAACAAGGAAACTGAGATTCGAAGAAAGAAACGTAGAAACGAAGAAAGAAACGGAGAAACGAAGAAAGAAACGGAGAAACGAAAAAAGAAACGGAGAAACGAACAAAGAAACGGAGAAACGAACAAAGAAACGGAGAAACGAACAAAGAAACGGAGAAACGGAGAAATAAATGGAGAAACGAAGAAATAAACGGAGAAACGAACAAGGAAACGGAGATTCGAAGAAAGAAACGACGAAACGAAGAAAGAAACGGAGAAACGAAGAAAGAAACGGAGAAACGAAGAAAGAAACGGAGATGCGATGAAAGAAACGGAGTAACGAAGAAAGAATCGGAGAGACGGAGAAATAAATGGAGAAACGAAGAAATAAACGGAGAAACGAAGAATGAAACGTAGAAACGAAGAAAGAAATGGAGAAACGAACAAAGAAACGGAGAAACGAACAAAGAAACGGAGAAGCGAACAAAGAAACGGAGAAACGAACAAAGAAACGGAGAAACGAAGAAAGAAACGGAGAAACGGAGAAATAAATGGAGAAACGAAGAAATAAACGGAGAAACGAACAAAGAAACGGAGAAACGAACAAAGAAACGGAGAAACGAACAAAGAAACGGAGAAACGAAGAAAGAAACGGAGAAATGAAGAAAGAAACGGAGAAACGAAGATAGAAACGGAGAAACGAAGAAAGAGGCGGAGAAAAGATGAAAGAAACGGAGAAACGAAGAAAGAAACGGAGAAACAAAGAAAGAAACGGAGAAATACATGGAGAAACAAAGATATAAACGGAGAAACGAAGAAAGAAACGGAGAAACGAAGAAAGGATGAAAGAAACGGAGAAACAAAGAAAGAAACGGAGAAACGAAGAAAGAAACGGAGTAACGATGAAAGAAACGAAGAAACGAAGAAAGAAACGGAGAATCGGAGAAATAAATGGAGAAACGAAGAAATAAACCGAGAAACGGAGAAAGAAACGGAGAAACGAACAAAGGAACGGAGAAACGAACAAAGAAATGGAGAAACGAAGAAAGATACGGAGTAACGAAGAAATAAATGGAAAAACGAAGAAATAAACGGAGAAACGAACAAAGAAACGGAGAAACGAAGAGAGAAACGGAGAAACGAAGAAAGAAACGGAGAAACGATCAAAGAAACAGAGAAACGAACAAAGAATCGGAGAAACGAAGAAAGAAGCGGAGAAACGCAGAAATAAATGGAGAAACGAAGAAATAAACGGAGAAACGAAGAATGAAACGGAGAAACGAAGAAAGAAATGGAGAAACGAAGAAAGATACGGAGAAACGAAGAAATAAATGGAGAAACGAAGATATAAACGGAGAAACGAACAAAGAAACGGAGAAACGAACAAAGAAACGGAGAAACGAACAAAGAAACGGGGAAACGAAGAAAGAAACGGAGAAACGAACAAAGAAACGGAGAAACGGAGAAAGAAACGGAGAAACGATCAAAGAAACGTAGAAACCAACAAAGAAACGGAGAAACGAACAAAGAAACGGAGAAACGAAGAAAGAAACGAAGAAACGAAGAAAGAACCGGGGAAATAAATGGAGAAACGAAGAAATAAACCGAGAATCGAACAAGGAAACGGAGAAACGAAGAAAGAAACGGAGAAACGAAGAATGAAACAGAGAAACGAAGAAAGAAACGGAGAAACGAATAAATAAACAGAGAAACGAACTAAGAAACGGAGAAACGAACAAAGAAACGGAGAAACGAACAAAGAAACGAAGAAACGAACAAAGAAACTGAGAAACGGAGAAATAAATGCAGACACGAACAAATAAACGGAGAAACGTAGATAGGAACGGAGAATCGTAGAAATAAATGGAGAAATGAAGAAATAAACGGAGAAACGAGCAAAGAAACGGGGAAACGAAGAAAGAAACGGAGAAACGAACAAAGAAACGGAGAAACGAACAAAGAAACGGAGAAACGAACAAAGAAACGGAGAAACGAACAAAGATACGGAGAAACGAACAAAGAAACGGAGAAACGAACAAAGAAACGGACAAACGAAGAAAGAAACGAAGAAACGAAGAAAGAAACGGGGAAATAAATGGAGAAACGAAGAAATAAACGGAGAATCGAACAAGGAAACGGAGAAACGAAGAAAGAAACGGAGAAACGAAGAAAGAAACGGAGAAACGGACAAAGAAACGGAGAAACGAACAAAGAAACGGAGAAACGAACAATGAAACGGAGAAACGAACAAAGAAACGGAGAAACGAAGAAAGAAACGGAGAAACGAAGAAATAAACGGAGAAACGAAGAAAGAAACGAAGAAGCGTAGAAAGAAACGGAGAAACGAACAAAGAAACGGAGAAACGAAGAAAGATACGGAGAAACGAACAATGAAACGCAGAAACGAACAATGAAACGGAGAAACGAAGATATAAACGGAGACATGAAGAAAGAAACGGAGAAACAAAGAACGAAACGGAGAAACGAACAAAGAAACGGAGAAACGAACAAAGAAACGGACAAACGAAGAAAGAAACGAAGAAACGAAGAAAGAAACGGGGAAATAAATGGAGAAACGAAGAAATAAACGGAGAATCGAACAAGGAAACGGAGAAACGAAGAAAGAAACGGAGAAACGAAGAATGAAACGGAGAAACGAAGAAAGAAACGGAGAAATGAACGGAGAAACGAAGATATAAACGGAGAAACAAAGGAAGAAACAGAGAAACGAACAAAGAAACGGAGAAACGAAGAAAGAAACGGAGAAACGAAGAATGAAACGCAGAAATGAAGAAAGAAACGGAGAAACGAACAAAGAAACAGAGAAACGAACAAAGAAACGAAAAAAACGAACAAAGAAACGGAGAAACGAACAAAGAAACGGAGAAACGAACAAAGAAACGGAGAAACGAAGAAAGAAACGGAGAAACGAAGAAAGAAACGGAGAAATAAATGGAGAAACGAAGAAAGAAACGGAGAAACGAAGAAGGAAACGGAGAAACGAAGAAAGAAACGGAGAAACGAAGAAAGAAACGGAGAAACGAAGAAAGAAACGGAGAAAGAAACGGAGAAACGAAGAAAGAAACGGAGAAACGAAGAAAGAAACGGAGAAACGGAGAAAGAAACGGAGAAACGGAGAAAGAAACGGAGACACGAACAAAGAAACGGAGAAACGAACAAAGAAACGGAGAAACGAACAAAGAAACGGAGAAACGAACAAAGAAACGGAGAAACGAATAAATAAACAGAGAAACGAAGAAAGAAACGAAGAAACGAAGAAAGAAACGGAGAAACGGAGAAAGAAACGGAGAAACGAAGAAATAAACGGAGAAACGAAGAAACAAACGGAGAAACGAAGGAAGAAACGGAGAAATGAATGGAGAAACGAAGATATAAACGGAGAAACGAAGAAAGAAACGGGGAAACGAAGAATGAAACGGAGAAACGAAGAAAGAAACGGAGAAATGAATGAAGAAACGAAGATATAAACGGAGAAACGAAGAAAGAAACAGAGAAACGAAGAAAGAAACGGAGAAACGAATAAATAAACAGAGAAACGAAGAAAGAAACGAAGAAACGAAGAAAGAAACGGAGAAACGAACAAAGAAACAGAGAAACGAACAAGGAAACGAAGAAACGAACAAAGAAACGGAGAAACGAACAAAGAAACGGAGAAACGAACAAAGAAACGGAGAAACGAACAAAGAAACGGAGAAACGAACAAAGAAACGGAGAAACGAAGAAAGAAACGGAGAAACGAAGAAAGAAACGGAGAAATAAATGGAGAAACGAAGAAAGAAACGGAGAAACGAAGAAGGAAACGGAGAAACGAAGAAAGAAACGGAGAAACGAAGAAAGAAACGGAGAAACGAAGAAAGAAACGGCGAAACGAACAATGAAACGCAGAAACGAAGATATAAACGAAGAAACGAAGAAAGAACCGGAGAAACGAACAAAGAAACGGAAAAACGAACAAAGAAACGGAGAACCCAACAAAGAAACGGAGAAACGAAGAATGAAACGGAGAAACGAACAAAGAAACGGAGAAACGAAGAAAGAAACGCAGAAACGAAGAAAGAACCGGAGAAACGAACAAAGAAACGGAGAAACGAACAAAGAAACGAAGAAACGAACAAAGAAACGGAGAAACGAAGAATGAAACGGAGAAACGAACAATGAAACGCAGAAACGAAGATATAAACGAAGAAATGAAGAAAGAAACGGAGAAACAAAGAAAGAAGAGGAAAAACGAACAAAGAAACGGAGAACCGAACAAAGAAACGGAGAAACGAAGAATGAAACGGAGAAACGAACAAAGAAACGGAGAAACGAAGAAAGAAACGAAGAAACGAAGAAAGAACCGGAGAAACGAACAAAGAAACGGAAAAACGAACAAAGAAACGGAGAACCGAACAAAGAAACGGAGAAACGAAGAATGAAACGGAGAAACGAACAAAGAAACGGAGAAACGAAGAAAGAAACGAAGAAACGAAGAAAGAACCGGAGAAACGAACAAAGAAACGGAGAAACGAACAAAGAAACGAAGAAACGAACAAAGAAACTGAGAAACGGAGAAGTAAATGCAGACACGAACAAATAAACGGAGAAACAAAGAAAGAAACGGAGAAACGAACAAAGAAACGGAGAAACGAACAAAGAAACGGACAAACGAAGAAAGAAACGAAGAAACGAAGAAAGAAACGAAGAAACGAAGAAAGAACCGGAGAAACGAACAAAGAAACGGAGAAACGAACAAAGAAACGAAGAAACGAACAAAGAAACTGAGAAACGGAGAAGTAAATGCAGACACGAACAAATAAACGGAGAAACGAAGATAGGAACGGAGAATCGTAGAAATAAATGGAGAATTGTAGAAATAAACGGAGAAACGAACAAAGAAACGGAGAAACGAAGAAAGAAACGGAGAAACGAACAAAGAAACGGAGAAACGAACAAAGAAACGGAGAAACGAAGAAAGAAACGGAGAAACGAAGAAATAAACGGAGAAACGAAGAAAGAAACGAAGAAGCGTAGAAAGAAACGGAGAAACGAACAAAGAAACGGAGAAACGAAGAAAGGAACGGAGAAACGAACAATGAAACGCAGAAACGAACAATGAAACGGAGAAACGAAGATATAAACGGAGACATGAAGAAAGAAACGGAGAAACAAAGAAAGAAACGGAGAAACGAACAAAGAAACGGAGAAACGAACAAAGAAACGGAGAAACGAACAAAGAAACGGACAAACGAAGAAAGAAACGAAGAAACGAAGAAAGAAACGGGGAAATAAATGGAGAAGCGAAGAAATAAACGGAGAATCGAACAAGGAAACGGAGAAACGAAGAAACAAACGGAGAAACGGAGAAACGAAGAAAGAAACGGAGAAATGAATGGAGAAACGAAGATATAAACGGAGAAACGAAGGAAGAAACAGAGAAACGAACAAAGAAACGGAGAAACGAAGAAAGAAACGGAGAAACGAACAATGAAACGCAGAAATGAAGAAAGAAACGGAGAAACGAACAAAGAAACACAGAAACGAACAAAGAAACGAAGAAACGAACAAAGAAACGGAGAAACGAACAAAGAAACGGAGAAACGAACAAAGAAACGGAGAAACGAACAAAGAAACGGAGAAACGAACAAAGAAACGGAGAAACGAACAAAGAAACGGAGAAACGAAGAAAGAAACGGAGAAACGAAGAAAGAAACGGAGAAATAAATGGAGAAACGAAGAAAGAAACGGAGAAACGAAGAAGGAAACGGAGAAACGAAGAAAGAAACGGAGAAACGAAGAAAGAAACGGAGAAACGAAGAAAGAAACGGAGAAAGAAACGGAGAAACGAAGAAAGAAACGGAGAAACGAAGAAAGAAACGGAGAAACGGAGAAAGAAACGGAGAAACGGAGAAAGAAACGGAGAAACGAACAAAGAAACGGAGAAACGAACAAAGAAACGGAGAAACGAAGAAAGAAACAGTGAAACGAAGAAAGAAACGGAGAAACGAATTAATAAATAGAGAAACGAAGAAAGAAACGAAGAAACGAAGAAAGAAACGGAGAAACGGAGAAAGAAACGGAGAAACGAAGAAATAAACGGAGAAACGAAGAAACAAACGGAGAAACGAAGAAAGAAACGAAGAAACGAAGAAAGAACCGGAGAAACGAACAAAGAAACGGAGAAACGAACAAAGAAACGAAGAAACGAACAAAGAAACTGAGAAACGGAGAAGTAAATGCAGACACGAACAAATAAACGGAGAAACGAAGATAGGAACGGAGAATCGTAGAAATAAATGGAGAATTGTAGAAATAAACGGAGAAACGAAGAAAGAAACGGAGAAACGAAGAAAGAAACGGAGAAACGAACAAAGAAACGGAGAAACGAACAAAGAAACGGAGAAACGAACAAAGAAACGGAGAAACGAACAAAGAAACGGAGAAACGAAGAAAGAAACGGAGATACGAAGAAAGAAACGGAGAAGTAAATGGAGAAACGAAGAAAGAAACGGAGAAACGAAGAAGGAAACGGAGAAACGAAGAAAGAAACGGAGAAACGAAGAAAGAAACGGAGAAACGAAGAAAGAATCGGAGAAACGAAGAAAGAAACGGAGAAACGAAGAAAGAAACGGAGAAACGAAGAAAGAAACGGAGAAAAGAAGAAAGAAACGGAGAAACGAACAAAGAAACGGAGAAACGAACAAAGAAACGGAGAAACGAACATAGAAACGGAGAAACGAAGAAAGAAACGGAGAAACGAAGAAATAAACGGCGAAACGAAGAAAGAAACGAAGAAGCGTAGAAAGAAACGGAGAAACGAACAAAGAAACGGAGAAACGAAGAAAGAAACGGAGAAACGAAGATATAAACGGAGACATGAAGAAAGAAACGGAGAAACAAAGAAAGAAACGGAGAAACGAACAAAGAAACGGAGAAACGAACAAAGAAACGGAGAAACGAAGAAAGAAACGGAGAAACGAAGAATGAAACGGAGAAACGAAGAAAGAAACGGAGAAACGAAGAAAGAAACGGAGAAACGAACAAAGAAACGGAGAAACGAACAAAGAAACGGAGAAACGAAGAAAGAAACGAACAAAGAAACGGAGAAACGAACAAAGAAACGGAGAAACGAAGAAAGAAACGAAGAAACGAAGAAAGAACCGGGGAAATAAATGGAGAAACGAAGAAATAAACGGAGAATGGAACAAGGAAACGGAGAAACGAAGAAAGAAACGGAGAAACGAAGAATGAAACGGAGAAACGAAGAAAGAAACGGAGAAATAATTGGAGAAACGAAGATATAATCGGAGAAACGAAGAAAGAAACGGAGAAACGAAGAAAGAAACAGAGAAACGAAGAAAGAAACGGAGAAACGAACAAAGAAACGGAGAAACGAACAAAGAAACGAAGAAACGAACAAAGAAACTGAGAAACGGAGAAATAAATGCAGACACGAACAATTAAACGGAGAAACGAAGATAGGAACGGAGAATCGTTGAAATAAATGGAGAAATGAAGAAATAAACGGAGAAACGAGCAAAGAAACGGAGAAACGAAGAAAGAAACGGAGAAACGAACAAAGAAACGGAGAAACGAACAAAGAAACGGAGAAACGAACAAAGAAACGGAGAAACGAACAAAGAAACGGAGAAACGAACAAAGAAACGGAGAAACGAAGATATAAACGGAGAAACAAAGAAAGAAACGGAGAAACGAACATAGAAACGGAGAAACGAACAAAGAAACGGAGAAACGAAGAAAGAAACGAAGAAACGAAGAAAGAAACGGGGAAATAAATGGAGAAACGAAGAAATAAACGGAGAATCGAACAAGGAAACGGAGAAACGAAGAAAGAAACGGGGAAACGAAGAATGAAACGGAGAAACGAAGAAAGAAACGGAGAAATAATTGGAGAAACGAAGATATAAACGGAGAAACGAAGATATAAACGGAGACATGAAGAAAGAAACGGAGAAACAAAGAAAGAAACGGAGAAACGAACAAAGAAACGGAGAAACGAACAAAGAAACAGAGAAACGAACAAAGAAACGAAGAAACGAACAAAGAAACGGAGAAACGAACAAAGAAACGGAGAAACGAACAAAGAAACGGAGAAACGAACAAAGAAACGGAGAAACGAACAAAGAAACGGAGAAACGAACAAAGAAACGGAGAAACGAAGAAAGAAACGGAGAAACGAAGAAAGAAACGGAGAAATAAATGGAGAAACGAAGAAAGAAACGGAGAAACGAAGAAGGAAACGGAGAAACGAAGAAAGAAACGGAGAAACGAAGAAAGAAACGGAGAAACGAAGAAAGAAACGGAGAAAGAAACGGAGAAACGAAGAAAGAAACGGAGAAACGAAGAAAGAAACGGAGAAACGGAGAAAGAAACGGAGAAACGGAGAAAGAAACGGAGAAACGAACAAAGAAACGGAGAAACGAACAAAGAAACGGAGAAACGAACA
The DNA here is from genome assembly GCF_051014685.1 of Ptiloglossa arizonensis. Classification (NCBI taxonomy): domain Eukaryota; kingdom Metazoa; phylum Arthropoda; class Insecta; order Hymenoptera; family Colletidae; genus Ptiloglossa; species Ptiloglossa arizonensis. The sequence goes on along the minus strand of NW_027478455.1, from coordinate 549,340 downwards.
AAGAAACGGAGAAACGAACAAAGAAACGGAGAAACGAACAAAGAAACGGAGAAACGAAGAAAGAAACAGAGAAACGAAGAAAGAAACGGAGAAACGAATAAATAAACAGAGAAACGAAGAAAGAAACGGAGAAACGAAGAAAGAAACAGAGAAACGAAGAAAGAAACGGAGAAACGAATAAATAAACAGAGAAACGAAGAAAGAAACGAAGAAACGAAGAAAGAAACGGAGAAACGTAGAAAGAAACGGAGAAACGAAGAAATAAACGGAGAAACGAAGAAACAAACGGAGAAACGAAGGAAGAAACGGAGAAATGAATGGAGAAACGAAGATATAAACGGAGAAACGAAGAATAAACGGAGAAACGAAGAATGAAACGGAGAAACGAAGAAAGAAACGGAGAAATGAATGGAGAAACGAAGATATAAACGGAGAAACGAAGAAAGAAACAGAGAAACGAAGAAAGAAACGGAGAAACGAATAAATAAACAGAGAAACGAAGAAAGAAACGAAGAAACGAAGAAAGAAACGGAGAAACGAACAAAGAAGCAGAGAAACGAACAAAGAAACGAAGAAACGAACAAAGAAACGGAGAAACGAACAAAGAAACGGAGAATCGAACAAAGAAACGGAGAAACGAACAAAGAAACGGAGAAACGAACAAAGAAACGGAGAAACGAACAAAGAAACGGAGAAACGAAGAAAGAAACGGAGAAACGAAGAAAGAAACGGAGAAATAAATGGAGAAACGAAGAAAGAAACGGAGAAACGAAGAAGGAAACGGAGAAACGAAGAAAGAAGCGGAGAAACGAAGAAAGAAACGGAGAAACGGAGAAACGGAGAAACGGAGAAAGAAACGGAGAAACGAAGAAAGAAACGGAGAAACGAAGAAAGAAACGGAGAAACGGAGAAAGAAACGGAGAAACGAACAAAGAAACGTAGAAACCAACAAAGAAACGGAGAAACGAACAAAGAAACGGAGAAACGAACATAGAAACGGAGAAACGAACAAAGAAACGGAGAAACGAACAAAGAAACGGAGAAACGAACAAAGAAACGGAGAAACGAAGAAAGAAACGGAGAAACGAAGAAAGAAACAGAGAAACGAAGAAAGAAACGGAGAAACGAATAAATAAACAGAGAAACGAAGAAAGAAACGAAGAAACGAAGAAAGAAACGGAGAAACGGAGAAAGAAACGGAGAAACGAAGAAATAAACGGAGAAACGAAGAAAGAAACGAAGAAACGAAGAAAGAAACGGAGAAACGAACAAAGAAACGGAGAAACGAAGAAAGAAACGGAGAAACGAACAATGAAACGCAGAAACGAAGATATAAACGGAGAAATGAAGAAAGAAACGGAGAAACAAAGAAAGAAGAGGAAAAACGAACAAAGAAACGGAGAACCGAACAAACAAACGGAGAAACGAACAAAGAAACTGAGAAACGGAGAAGTAAATGCAGACACGAACAAATAAACGGAGAAACGAAGAAAGAAACGAAGAAACGAAGAAAGAAACGGAGAAACGAAGAAAGAAACGCAGAAACGAAGAAAGCAACGGAGAAACGAAGAAAGAAACGGAGAAACGAAGAAAGAAACGGAGAAACGAAGAAAGAAACGGAGAAACGAAGAAAGAAACGGAGAAACGGAGAAAGAAACGGAGAAACGGAGAAAGAAACGGAGAAACGAACAAAGAAACGGAGAAACGAACAAAGAAACGGAGAAACGAACAAAGAAACGGAGAAACGAACAAAGAAACGGAGAAACGAACAAAGAAACGGAGAAACGAAGAAAGAAACAGAGAAACGAAGAAAGAAACGGAGAAACGAATAAATAAACAGAGAAACGAAGAAAGAAACGAAGAAAGAAACGGAGAAACGAAGAAAGAAACGGAGAAACGAAGAAAGAAACGGAGAAACGGAGAAAGAAACGGAGAAAGAAACGGAGAAACGAACAAAGAAACGGAGAAACGAACAAAGAAACGGAGAAATGAACAAAGAAACGGAGAAACGAACAAAGAAACGGAGAAACGAACAAAGAAACGGAGAAACGAAGAAAGAAACAGAGAAACGAAGAAAGAAACGGAGAAACGAATAAATAAACAGAGAAACGAAGAAAGAAAAGAAGAAACGAAGAAAGAAACGGAGAAACGGAGAAAGAAACGGAGAAACGAAGAAATAAACGGAGAAACGAAGAAACAAACGGAGAAACGAAGGAAGAAACGGAGAAATGAATGGAGAAACGAAGATATAAACGGAGAAACGAAGAAAGAAACGGAGAAATGAATGGAGAAACAAAGATATAAACGGAGAAACGAAGAAAGAAACAGAGAAACGAAGAAAGAAACGGAGAAACGAATAAATAAACAGAGAAACGAAGAAAGAAACGAAGAAACGAAGAAAGAAACGGAGAAACGAACAAAGAAACAGAGAAACGAACAAAGAAACGAAGAAACGAAGAAAGAAACGGAGAAACGAACAAAGAAACGGAGAAACGAACAAAGAAACGGAGAAACGAACAAAGAAACGGAGAAACGAACAAAGAAACGGAGAAACGAACAAAGAAACGGAGAAACGAACAAAGAAACGTGGAAACCAACAAAGAAACGGAGAAACGAACAAAGAAACGGAGAAACGAACATAGAAACGGAGAAACGAACAAAGAAACGGAGAAACGAACAAAGAAACGGAGAAACGAACAAAGAAACGGAGAAACGAACAAAGAAACGGAGAAACGAAGAAAGAAACAGAGAAACGAAGAAAGAAACGAAGAAACGAAGAAAGAAACGGAGAAATGAATGGAGAAACAAAGATATAAACGGAGAAACGAAGAAAGAAACAGAGAAACGAAGAAAGAAACGGAGAAACGAATAAATAAACAGAGAAACGAAGAAAGAAACGAAGAAACGAAGAAAGAAACGGAGAAACGAACAAAGAAACAGAGAAACGTACAAAGAAACGAAGAAACGAACAAAGAAACGGAGAAACGAACAGAGAAACGGAGAAACGAACAAAGAAACGGAGAAACGAACAAAGAAACGGAGAAACGAACAAAGAAACGGAGAAACGAACAAAGAAACGGAGAAACGAAGAAAGAAACGGAGAAACGAAGAAAGAAACGGAGAAACGAAGAAAGAAACGGAGAAACGAACAAAGAAACGGAGAAACGAACAAAGAAACGGAGAAAGGAACAAAGAAACGGAGAAACGAACAAAGAAACGGAGAAACGGAGAAATAAATGGAGAAACGAAGAAATAAACGGAGAAACGAAGAAAGGAACGGAGAAACGAAGAAGGAAACGGAGAAACGAAGAAAGAAACGGAGAAACGAAGAAAGAAACGGAGAAACGAACAAAGAAACGGAGAAACGAACATAGAAACGGAGAAACGAACAAAGAAACGGAGAAACGAACAAAGAAACGGAGAAACGAACAAAGAAACGGAGAAACGAACAAAGAAACGGAGAAACGAAGAAAGAAACAGAGAAACGAAGAAAGAAACGAAGAAACGAAGAAAGAAACGGAGAAACGGAGAAAGAAACGGAGAAACGAAGAAATAAACGGAGAAACGAAGAAAGAAACGAAGAAACGAAGAAAGAAACCGAGAAACGAACAAAGAAACGGAGAAACGAAGAAAGAAACGGAGAAACGAACAATGAAACGCAGAAACGAAGATATAAACGAAGAAATGAAGAAAGAAACGGAGAAACAAAGAAAGAAGAGGAAAAACGAACAAAGAAACGGAGAACCGAACAAAGAAACGGAGAAACGAAGAATGAAACGGAGAAACGAACAAAGAAACGGAGAAACGAAGAAACGAAGAAAGAACCGGAGAAACGAACAAAGAAACGGAGAAACGAACAAAGAAACGAAGAAACGAACAAAGAAACTGAGAAACGGAGAAGTAAATGCAGACACGAACAAATAAACGGAGAAACGAAGATAGGAACGGAGAATCGTAGAAATAAATGGAGAATTGTAGAAATAAACGGAGAAACGAATAAAGAAACGGAGAAACGAAGAAAGAAACGGAGAAACGAACAAAGAAACGGAGAAACGAACAAAGAAACGGAGAAACGAACAAAGAAACGGAGAAACGAACAAAGAAACGGAGAAACGAACAAAGAAACGGAGAAACGAACAAAGAAACGGAGAAACGAACAAAGAAACGGAGAAACGAAGAAAGAAACGGAGAAACGAAGAAAGAAACGGAGAAACGAAGAAAGAAACGGAGAAAAGAAGAAAGAAACGGAGAAACGAACAAAGAAACGGAGAAACGGAGAAATAATTGGAGAAACGAAGAAATAAACCGAGAAACGGAGAAAGAAACGGAGAAACGAAGAAAGAAACGGAGAAACGAAGAAAGAAACGGAGAAACGAAGAAAGAAACGGAGAAATGAAGAAAGAACCGGAGAAACGAAGAAAGAAACGGAGAAACGAAGAAAGAAACGGGGAAACGAAGAAAGGAACGGAGAAACGAAGAAAGAAACGGAGAAACGAGCAAAGAAAAGGAGAAACGGAGAAATAAATGGAGAAACGAAGAAATAAACGGAGAAACAAACAAGGAAACCGAGAAACGAAGAAAGAAACGAAGAAACGAAGAAAGAAACGGAGAAACGAAGAAAGAAACGAAGAAAGAAACGGAGATACGATGAAAGAAACGGAGAAACGAAGAAAGAAACGGAGAAACGAAGAAAGAACCGGAGAAACGAAGAAAGAAACGGAGAAACGCACAAAGAAACGGAGAAACGAACAAAGAAACGGAGAAACGAAGAAAGAAACGGAGAAACGAAGAAAGAAACGGAGAAACGAAGAAAGAACCGGAGAAACGAATAAATAAACAGAGAAACGAAGAAAGAAACGAAGAAACGAAGAAAGAAACGGAGAAACGAACAAAGAAACAGAGAAACGAACAAAGAAACGAAGAAACGAACAAAGAAACGGAGAAACGAACAAAGAAACGGAGAAACGAACAAAGAAACGGAGAAACGAACAAAGAAACGGAGAAACGAACAAAGAAACGGAGAAACGAACAAAGAAACGGAGAAACGAACAAAGAAACGTGGAAACCAACAAAGAAACGGAGAAACGAACAAAGAAACGGAGAAACGAACATAGAAACGGAGAAACGAACAAAGAAACGGAGAAACGAACAAAGAAACGGAGAAACGAACAAAGAAACGGAGAAACGAACAAAGAAACGGAGAAACGAAGAAAGAAACAGAGAAACGAAGAAAGAAACGAAGAAACGAAGAAAGAAACGGAGAAATGAATGGAGAAACAAAGATATAAACGGAGAAACGAAGAAAGAAACAGAGAAACGAAGAAAGAAACGGAGAAACGAATAAATAAACAGAGAAACGAAGAAAGAAACGAAGAAACGAAGAAAGAAACGGAGAAACGAACAAAGAAACAGAGAAACGTACAAAGAAACGAAGAAACGAACAAAGAAACGGAGAAACGAACAAAGAAACGGAGAAACGAACAAAGAAACGGAGAAACGAACAAAGAAACGGAGAAACGAACAAAGAAACGGAGAAACGAACAAAGAAACGGAGAAACGAAGAAAGAAACGGAGAAACGAAGAAAGAAACGGAGAAACGAAGAAAGAAACGGAGAAACGAACAAAGAAACGGAGAAACGAACAAAGAAACGGAGAAAGGAACAAAGAAACGGAGAAACGAACAAAGAAACGGAGAAACGGAGAAATAAATGGAGAAACGAAGAAATAAACGGAGAAACGAAGAAAGGAACGGAGAAACGAAGAAGGAAACGGAGAAACGAAGAAAGAAACGGAGAAACGAAGAAAGAAACGGAGAAACGAACAAAGAAACGGAGAAACGAACATAGAAACGGAGAAACGAACAAAGAAACGGAGAAACGAACAAAGAAACGGAGAAACGAACAAAGAAACGGGGAAACGAACAAAGAAACGGAGAAACGAAGAAAGAAACAGAGAAACGAAGAAAGAAACGAAGAAACGAAGAAAGAAACGGAGAAACGGAGAAAGAAACGGAGAAACGAAGAAATAAACGGAGAAACGAAGAAAGAAACGAAGAAACGAAGAAAGAAACGGAGAAACGAACAAAGAAACGGAGAAACGAAGAAAGAAACGGAGAAACGAACAATGAAACGCAGAAACGAAGATATAAACGAAGAAATGAAGAAAGAAACGGAGAAACAAAGAAAGAAGAGGAAAAACGAACAAAGAAACGGAGAACCGAACAAAGAAACGGAGAAACGAAGAATGAAACGGAGAAACGAACAAAGAAACGGAGAAACGAAGAAAGAAACGAAGAAACGAAGAAAGAACCGGAGAAACGAACAAAGAAACGGAGAAACGAACAAAGAAACGAAGAAACGAACAAAGAAACTGAGAAACGGAGAAGTAAATGCAGACACGAACAAATAAACGGAGAAACGAAGATAGGAACGGAGAATCGTAGAAATAAATGGAGAATTGTAGAAATAAACGGAGAAACGAATAAAGAAACGGAGAAACGAAGAAAGAAACGGAGAAACGAACAAAGAAACGGAGAAACGAACAAAGAAACGGAGAAACGAACAAAGAAACGGAGAAACGAACAAAGAAACGGAGAAACGAACAAAGAAACGGAGAAACGAACAAAGAAACGGAGAAACGAAGAAAGAAACGGAGAAACGAAGAAAGAAACGGAGAAACGAAGAAAGAAACGGAGAAAAGAAGAAAGAAACGGAGAAACGAACAAAGAAACGGAGAAACGGAGAAATAATTGGAGAAACGAAGAAATAAACCGAGAAACGGAGAAAGAAACGGAGAAACGAAGAAAGAAACGGAGAAACGAAGAAAGAAACGGAGAAACGAAGAAAGAAACGGAGAAATGAAGAAAGAACCGGAGAAACGAAGAAAGAAACGGAGAAACGAAGAAAGAAACGGGGAAACGAAGAAAGGAACGGAGAAACGAAGAAAGAAACGGAGAAACGAGCAAAGAAAAGGAGAAACGGAGAAATAAATGGAGAAACGAAGAAATAAACGGAGAAACAAACAAGGAAACCGAGAAACGAAGAAAGAAACGAAGAAACGAAGAAAGAAACGGAGAAACGAAGAAAGAAACGAAGAAAGAAACGGAGATACGATGAAAGAAACGGAGAAACGAAGAAAGAAACGGAGAAACGAAGAAAGAACCGGAGAAACGAAGAAAGAAACGGAGAAACGAACAAAGAAACGGAGAAACGAACAAAGAAACGGAGAAACGAAGAAAGAAACGGAGAAACGAAGAAAGAAACGGAGAAACGAAGAAAGAACCGGAGAAACGAACAAAGAAACGGAGAAACGAACAAAGAAACGGAGAAACGAAGAAAGAAAAGGAGAAACGGAGAAATAAATGGAGAAACGAAGAAATAAACGGAGAAACGAAGAAAGAAACGGAGAAACGAAGAAAGAAACGGAGAAACGAAGAAAGAAACGGAGAAACGGAGAAATAAATGGAGAAACGAAGAAATTAACCGAGAAACGGAGAAAGAAGCGGAGAAACGAACAAAGAAACGGAGAAACGAGGAAAGAAACGGAGAAACGAAGAAAGAAACGGAGAAACGAAGAAACAACCGCAGAAACGAACAAAGAAACGGAGAAACGAACAAACAAACGGAGAAACGAAGAAAGAAACGGAGAAACGAAGAAAGAAACGGAGAAACGAAGAAAGAAACGGAGAAACGAAGAAGGAAACGGAGAAACTGGGAAACGAAGAAAGAAACGGAGAAACGGAGAAATAAATGGAGAAACGAAGAAATAAACGGAGAAACGAACAAGGAAACGGAGAAACGAAGAAAGAAACGAAGAAACGGAGAAATAAATGGAGAAACGAAGAAAGATACGGAGAAACGAAGAAAGAAACGGGGAAACGAAGAAAGAAACGGAGTAACGATGAAAGAAACGAAGAAACGAAGAAAGAAACGTGGATTCGGAGAAATAAATGGAGAAACGAAAGAATAAACCGACAAACGGAGAAACGATGAAACGAAGGAAGAAACGGAGAAACGAAGAAAGAAACGGAGAAACGAAGAAAGAAACACAGAATCGGAGAAATAAATGGAGAAACGAAGAAATAAACGGAGAAACGAAGAAAGAAACTGAGAAACGAAGAAAGAAACGGAGAAACGAAGAAAGAAACGGAGAAACGGAGATATAAATGGAGAAACGAAGAAATAAACCGAGAAACGGAGAAACAAATGGAGAAACGAAGAAATAAACGGAGAAACGAAGAAAGAAACGGAGAAACGAGGAAGGAAACGGAGAAACGGGGAAACGAAGAAAGAAACGGAGAAACGGAGAAATAAATGGAGAAACGAAGAAATAAACGGAGAAACGAACAAGGAAACGGAGAAACGAAGAAAGACACGAAGAAACGGAGAAATAAATGGAGAAACGAAGAAATAAACGGAGAAACGAAGAAAGATACGGAGAAACGAAGAAAGAAACGGAGAAACGAAGAAAGAAACGGAGAAACGATGAAAGAACCGGAGAAACGAAGAAAGAAACGGTGAATCGGAGAAATAAACGGAGAAACGAAGGAATAAACCGAGAAACGGAGAAACGGAGAAACGGTGAAACGAAGGAAGAAACGGAGAAACGAAGAAAGAAACGGAGAAATGATGAAACATACGAAGAAACGAAGAAAGAATCGGAGAAACGAAGAAATAAACGGAGAAACGAAGAAAGAAACGGAGAAACGACGAAATAAACGGGGAATCGAAGAAGCAATCGGAGAAACGAAGAGAGAAACGGAGATACGAAGAAAGAAACGGAGAAACGGAGAAATAAATGGAGAAACGAACAAAAAAAAACGGAGAGACGAAGAAAGAAACGGAGAAACGAAGAAAGAAACGGAGGAACGAAGAAAGAAACGCAGTAACGAAGAAAGAAACGGAGAAACGAAGAAAGAAACGGAGAAACGGAGATATAAATGGAGAAACGAAAAATAAACCGAGAAACGGAGAGAGAAACGGAGAAACGAAGAAAGAAACGGAGAAACGAAGAAAGAAGCGGAGAAACGAAGAAAGAAACGGAGAAACGAAGAAAGAACCGGAGAAACGAAGAAAGAAACGGAGAAACGGAGAAATAAATGGAGAAACGAAGAAATAAACGGAGAAACGAAGGAAGAAACGGAGAAACGAAGAAAGAAACGGAGAAACGAAGAAAAAAACGGAGAAACGGAGATATAAATGGAGAAACGAAGAAATAAACCGAGAAACGGAGAGAGAAACGGAGAAACGAAGAAAGAAACGGAGAAACGAAGAAAGAAACGGAGAAACGAAGAAAGAAACGGAGAAACGGAGAAAGAATCGGAGAAACGAAGAAAGAAACGGAGAAACGAGGAAGGAAACGGAGAAACGGGGAAACGAAGAAAGACACGAAGAAACGGAGAAATAAATGGAGAAACGAAGAAATATACGGAGAAACGAAGAAAGATACGGAGAAACGAAGAAAGAAACGGAGAAACGAAGAAAGAAACGGAGAAACGAAGAAAGAACCGGAGAAACGAACAAAGAAACGGAGAAACGAAGAAAGAAACGGAGAAACGAACAAAGAAACGGAGAAACGAACAAAGAAACGGAGAAACGAACAAAGAAACGGAGAAACGAACAAAGAAACGGAGAAACGAACAAAGAAACGGAGAAACGAACAAAGAAACGGAGAAACGAACAAAGAAACGGAGAAACGAAGAAAGAAACGGAGAAACGAAGAAAGAAACGGAGAAACGAAGAAAGAAACGGAGAAAAGAAGAAAGAAACGGAGAAACGAACAAAGAAACGGAGAAACGGAGAAATAATTGGAGAAACGAAGAAATAAACCGAGAAACGGAGAAAGAAACGGAGAAACGAAGAAAGAAACGGAGAAACGAAGAAAGAAACGGAGAAACGAAGAAAGAAACGGAGAAATGAAGAAAGAACCGGAGAAACGAAGAAAGAAACGGAGAAACGAAGAAAGAAACGGGGAAACGAAGAAAGGAACGGAGAAACGAAGAAAGAAACGGAGAAACGAGCAAAGAAAAGGAGAAACGGAGAAATAAATGGAGAAACGAAGAAATAAACGGAGAAACAAACAAGGAAACCGAGAAACGAAGAAAGAAACGAAGAAACGAAGAAAGAAACGGAGAAACGAAGAAAGAAACGAAGAAAGAAACGGAGATACGATGAAAGAAACGGAGAAACGAAGAAAGAAACGGAGAAACGAAGAAAGAACCGGAGAAACGAAGAAAGAAACGGAGAAACGAACAAAGAAACGGAGAAACGAACAAAGAAACGGAGAAACGAAGAAAGAAACGGAAAAACGAAGAAAGAAACGGAGAAACGAAGAAAGAACCGGAGAAACGAACAAAGAAACGGAGAAACGAACAAAGAAACGGAGAAACGAAGAAAGAAAAGGAGAAACGGAGAAATAAATAGAGAAACGAAGAAATAAACGGAGAAACGAAGAAAGAAACGGAGAAACGAAGAAAGAAACGGAGAAACGAAGAAAGAAACGGAGAAACGGAGAAATAAATGGAGAAACGAAGAAATTAACCGAGAAACGGAGAAAGAAGCGGAGAAACGAACAAAGAAACGGAGAAACGAGGAAAGAAACGGAGAAACGAAGAAAGAAACGGAGAAACGAAGAAACAACCGCAGAAACGAACAAAGAAACGGAGAAACGAACAAACAAACGGAGAAACGTAGAAAGAAACGGAGAAACGAAGAAAGAAACGGAGATTCGATGAAAGAAACGGAGTAACGAAGAAAGAAACGGAGAAACGGAGAAATAAATGGATAAACGAAGAAATAAACGGAGAAACGAAGAAAGAACCGGAGAAACGAAGAAAGAAACGGAGAAACGAAGAAGGAAACGGAGAAACTGGGAAACGAAGAAAGAAACGGAGAAACGGAGAAATAAATGGAGAAACGAAGAAATAAACGGAGAAACGAACAAGGAAACGGAGAAACGAAGAAAGAAACGAAGAAACGGAGAAATAAATGGAGAAACGAAGAAAGATACGGAGAAACGAAGAAAGAAACGGGGAAACGAAGAAAGAAACGGAGTAACGATGAAAGAAACGAAGAAACGAAGAAAGAAACGTGGATTCGGAGAAATAAATGGAGAAACGAAAGAATAAACCGACAAACGGAGAAACGATGAAACGAAGGAAGAAACGGAGAAACGAAGAAAGAAACGGAGAAACGAAGAAAGAAACACAGAATCGGAGAAATAAATGGAGAAACGAAGAAATAAACGGAGAAACGAAGAAAGAAACTGAGAAACGAAGAAAGAAACGGAGAAACGAAGAAAGAAACGGAGAAACGGAGATATAAATGGAGAAACGAAGAAATAAACCGAGAAACGGAGAAACAAATGGAGAAACGAAGAAATAAACGGAGAAACGAAGAAAGAAACGGAGAAACGAGGAAGGAAACGGAGAAACGGGGAAACGAAGAATGAAACGGAGAAACGGAGAAATAAATGGAGAAACGAAGAAATAAACGGAGAAACGAACAAGGAAACGGAGAAACGAAGAAAGACACGAAGAAACGGAGAAATAAATGGAGAAACGAAGAAATAAACGGAGAAACGAAGAAAGATACGGAGAAACGAAGAAAGAAACGGAGAAACGAAGAAAGAAACGGAGAAACGATGAAAGAACCGGAGAAACGAAGAAAGAAACGGAGAAACGAAGAAAGAAACGGAGAAACGAAGAAAGAAACGCAGTAACGATGAAAGAAACGAAGAAACGAAGAAAGAAACGGTGAATCGGAGAAATAAACGGAGAAACGAAGGAATAAACCGAGAAACGGAGAAACGGAGAAACGGTGAAACGAAGGAAGAAACGGAGAAACGAAGAAAGAAACGGAGAAATGATGAAACATACGAAGAAACGAAGAAAGAATCGGAGAAACGAAGAAATAAACGGAGAAACGAAGAAAGAAACGGAGAAACGACGAAATAAACGGGGAATCGAAGAAGCAATCGGAGAAACGAAGAGAGAAACGGAGATACGAAGAAAGAAACGGAGAAACGGAGAAATAAATGGAGAAACGAACAAAAAAAAACGGAGAGACGAAGAAAGAAACGGAGAAACGAAGAAAGAAACGGAGAAACGAAGAAAGAAACGCAGTAACGAAGAAAGAAACGGAGAAACGAAGAAAGAAACGGAGAAACGGAGATATAAATGGAGAAACGAAAAATAAACCGAGAAACGGAGAGAGAAACGGAGAAACGAAGAAAGAAACGGAGAAACGAAGAAAGAAGCGGAGAAACGAAGAAAGAAACGGAGAAACGAAGAAAGAACCGGAGAAACGAAGAAAGAAACGGAGAAACGGAGAAATAAATGGAGAAACGAAGAAATAAACGGAGAAACGAAGGAAGAAACGGAGAAACGATGAAAGAAACGAAGAAACGAAAAAAGAAACGGGGAATCGGAGAAATAAATGGAGAAACGAAGGAATAAACCGACAAACGGAGAAACGGAGAAACGATGAAACGAAGGAAGAAACGGAGAAACGAAGAAAGAAACGGAGAAACGAAGAAAGAAACGGAGAATCGGAGAAATAAATGGAGAAACGAAGGAATAAACCGAGAAACGGTGAAACGGAGAAACGGTGAAACGAAGGAAGAAACGGAGAAACGAAGAAAGAAACGGAGAAATGATGAAAGAAACGAAGAAACGAAGAAAGAATCGGAGAAACGAAGAAATAAACGGAGAAACGAAGAAATAAATGGAGAAACGAAGGAATAAACCGAGAAACGGAGAAGCGGAGAAACGGTGAAACGAAGGAAGAAACGGAGAAACGAAGAAAGGAACGGAGAAATGATGAAAGGAACGAAGAAACGAAGAAAGAATCGGAAAAACGAAGAAATAAACGGAGAAGCGAAGAAAGAAACGGAGAAACGAAGAAATAAACGGGGAATCGAAGAAGCAATCGGAGAAACGAAGAGAGAAACGGAGATACGAAGAAAGAATCGGAGAAACGGAGAAATAAATGGAGAAACGAAGAAATAAACGGAGAGACGAAGAAAGAAACGGAGAAACGAAGAAAGAAACGGAGAAACGAAGAAAGAAACGCAGTAACGATTATTGAAACGAAGAAACGAAGAAAGAAACGGAGAATCGGAGAAATAAATGCAGAAACGAAGGAATAAACCGAGAAACGGAGAAACGGAGAAACGGTGAAACGAAGGAAGAAACGGAGAAACGAAGAAAGAAACGGAGAAATGATGAAAGAAACGAAGAAACGAAGAAAGAATCGGAGAAACGAAGAAATAAACGGAGAAACGAAGAAATAAACGGGGAATCGAAGAAGCAATCGGAGAAACGAAGAAAGAAACGGAGAAACGAAGAAATAAACGGAGAGACGAAGAAAGAAACGGAGAAACGAAGAAAGAAACGGAAAAACGAAGAAAGAAACGCAGTAACGATGAAAGAAACGAAGAAACGAAGAAAGAAACGGTGAATCAGAGAAATAAACGGAGAAACGAAGGAATAAACCGAGAAACGGAGAAACGGAGAAACGGTGAAACGAAGGAAGAAACGGAGAAACGAAGAAAGAAACGGAGAAATGATGAAACAAACGAAGAAACGAAGAAAGAATCGGAGAAACGAAGAAATAAACGGAGAAACGAAGAAAGAAACGGAGAAACGACGAAATAAACGGGGAATCGGAGAAGCAGCGGAGAAACGAAGAAAGAAACGGAGAAACGAAGAAAGAAACGGAGAAACGGAGAAATAAATGGAGAAACGAACAAAAAAAAAACAGAGAGACGAAGAAAGAAACGGAGAAACGAAGAAAGAAACGGAGAAACGAAGAAAGAAACGCAGTAACGATGAAAGAAACGAAGAAACGAAGAAAGAAACGGAGAGTCGGAGAATTAAATGGAGAAACGAAGGAATAAACCGAGAAACGGAGAAACGGAGAAACGCTGAAACGAAGGAAGAAACGGAGAAACGAACAAAGAAACGGAGAAACGAAGAAAGAAACGGAGAAACGGAGAAATAAATGGAGAAACGAACAAAAAAAAACGGAGAAACGAAGAAAGAAACGGAGAAACGGAGAAATATACGGAGAAACGAAGAAAGAATCGGAGAAACGAAGAAATAAACGGAGAAACGAGGAAAGAAACGGAGAAACGAAGAAATAAACGGGGAATCGAAGAAGCAATCGGAGACACGAAGAAAGAAACGGACAAACGAAGAAAGAAACGGAGAAACGGAGAAATAAATGGAAAAACGAAGAAATAAACGGAGTGACGAAGAAAGAAACGGAGAATCGAAGAAAGAAACGGAGAAACGAAGAAAGAAACGCAGTAACGATGAAAGAAACGAAGAAACGAAGAAAGAAACGGAGAATCGGAGATATAAATGGAGAAATGAAGGAATAAACCAAGAAACGGAGAAACGGAGAAACGGTGAAACGAAGGAAGAAACGGAGAAACGAAGAAAGAAACGGAGAAATGATGAAAGAAACGAAGAAACGAAGAAAGAATCGGAGAAACGAAGAAATAAACGGAGAAACGAAGAAAGAAACGGAGATACGAAGAAATAAACGGGGAATCGAAGAAGCAATCGGAGAAACGAAGAAAGAAACGGAGAAACGAAGAAATAAACGGAGAGACGAAGAAAGAGACGGAGAAACGAAGAAAGAAACGCAGTAACGATGAAAGAAACGAAGATACGAAGTAAGAAACGGAGAATCGGAGAAATAAATGGAGAAACGAAGGAATAAACCGAGAAACGGAGAAACGGAGAAACGGTGAAACGAAGGCAGAAACGGAGAAACGAAGAAAGAAACGGAGAAATGATGAAAGAAACGAAGAAACGAAGAAAGAATCGGAGAAACGAAGAAATAAACGGAGATACGAAGAAAGAAACGGAGAAACAACGAAATAAACGGGGAATCGGAGAAGCAATCGGAGAAACGAAGAAAGAAACGGAGAAACGAAGAAAGAAACGGAGAAACGGAGAAATAAACGGAGAAACGAAGAAAGAATCGGAGAAACGAAGAAAGAAACGGAGAAACGAAGAAAGAAACGGAGAAACGAAGAAAGAAACGAAGAAACGGAGAAATAAATGGAGAAACGAAGAAATAAACGGAGAAACGAACAAGGAAACAAAGAAACGAAGAAATAAATGGAGAACGAAGAAATAAACGGAGAATCGAAGAAAGAAACGGAGAAACAAAGAAAGAAACGGAGAAACGAACAAAGAAACGGAGAAACGGAGAAATAAATGGAGAAACGAAGAAATAAACGGAGAAACGAAGAAAGAAACGGAGAAACTAAGAAAGAAACGGAGAAACGAAGAACGAAACGGAGTAACGAAGAAAGAAACGATGAAACGAAGAAAGAAACGGGGAAACGGAGAAAGAAATGGAGAAACGAAGAATTAAACGGAGAAACGAAGAAAGAAACGGAGAAACGAAGAAAGAAACGGAGAATCGGAGAAATAAATGGAGAAACGAAGGAATAAACCGAGAAACGGTGAAACGGAGAAACGGTGAAACGAAGGAAGAAACGGAGAAACGAAGAAAGAAACGGAGAAATGATGAAAGAAACGAAGAAACGAAGAAAGAATCGGAGAAACGAAGAAATAAACGGAGAAACGAAGAAATAAATGGAGAAACGAAGGAATAAACCGAGAAACGGAGAAACGGAGAAACGGTGAAACGAAGGAAGAAACGGAGAAACGAAGAAAGAAACGGAGAAATGATGAAAGGAACGAAGAAACGAAGAAAGAAACGGAGAAACGAAGAAAGAATCGGGGAAACGAAGAAATAAACGGAGAAGCGAAGAAAGAAACGGAGAAACGAAGAAATAAACGGGGAATCGAAGAAGCAATCGGAGAAACGAAGAGAGAAACGGAGATACGAAGAAAGAAACGGAGAAACGGAGAAATAAATGGAGAAACGAAGAAATAAACGGAGAGACGAAGAAAGAAACGGAGAAACGAAGAAAGAAACGGAGAAACGAAGAAAGAAACGGAGAAACGAAGAAAGAAACGGGGATACGAAGAAAGAAACGGAGAAACGAAGGAAGAAACGAAGAAAGAAACGGAGAATCGGAGAAATAAATGGAGAAACGAAGGAATAAACCGAGAAACGGTGAAACGGAGAAACGGTGAAACGAAGGAAGAAACGGAGAAACGAAGAAAGAAACGGAGAAATGATGAAAGAAACGAAGAAACGAAGAAAGAATCGGAGAAACGAAGAAATAAACGGAGAAACGAAGAAATAAATGGAGAAACGAAGGAATAAACCGAGAAACGGAGAAACGGAGAAACGGTGAAACGAAGGAAGAAACGGAGAAACGAAGAAAGAAACGGAGAAATGATGAAAGGAACGAAGAAACGAAGAAAGAATCGGAGAAACGAAGAAATAAACGGAGAAGCGAAGAAAGAAACGGAGAAACGAAGAAATAAACGGGGAATCGAAGAAGCAATCGGAGAAACGAAGAGAGAAACGGAGATACGAAGAAAGAATCGGAGAAACGGAGAAATAAATGGAGAAACGAAGAAATAAACGGAGAGACGAAGAAAGAAACGGAGAAACGAAGAAAGAAACGGAGAAACGAAGAAAGAAACGCAGTAACGATTATTGAAACGAAGAAACGAAGAAAGAAACGGAGAATCGGAGAAATAAATGCAGAAACGAAGGAATAAACCGAGAAACGGAGAAACGGAGAAACGGTGAAACGAAGGAAGAAACGGAGAAACGAAGAAAGAAACGGAGAAATGATGAAAGAAACGAAGAAACGAAGAAAGAATCGGAGAAACGAAGAAATAAACGGAGAAACGAAGAAATAAACGGGGAATCGAAGAAGCAATCGGAGAAACGAAGAAAGAAACGGAGAAACGAAGAAATAAACGGAGAGACGAAGAAAGAAACGGAGAAACGAAGAAAGAAACGGAAAAACGAAGAAAGAAACGCAGTAACGATGAAAGAAACGAAGAAACGAAGAAAGAAACGGTGAATCGGAGAAATAAACGGAGAAACGAAGGAATAAACCGAGAAACGGAGAAACGGAGAAACGGTGAAACGAAGGAAGAAACGGAGAAACGAAGAAAGAAACGGAGAAATGATGAAACAAACGAAGAAACGAAGAAAGAATCGGAGAAACGAAGAAATAAACGGAGAAACGAAGAAAGAAACGGAGAAACGACGAAATAAACGGGGAATCGGAGAAGCAGCGGAGAAACGAAGAAAGAAACGGAGAAACGAAGAAAGAAACGGAGAAACGGAGAAATAAATGGAGAAACGAACAAAAGAAAAACGGAGAGACGAAGAAAGAAACGGAGAAACGAAGAAAGAAACGGAGAAACGAAGAAAGAAACGCAGTAACGATGAAAGAAACGAAGAAACGAAGAAAGAAACGGAGAATCGGAGAATTAAATGGAGAAACGAAGGAATTAACCGAGAAACGGAGAAACGGAGAAACGCTGAAACGAAGGAAGAAACGGAGAAACGAACAAAGAAACGGAGAAACGAAGAAAGAAACGGAGAAACGGAGAAATAAATGGAGAAACGAACAAAAAAAAAACGGAGAAACAAAGAAAGAAACGGAGAAACGGAGAAATATACGGAGAAACGAAGAAAGAATCGGAGAAACGAAGAAATAAACGGAGAAACGAAGAAAGAAACGGAGAAACGAAGAAATAAACGGAGAATCGAAGAAAGAAACGGAGAAACAAAGAAAGAAACTGAGAAACGAACAAAGAAACGGAGAAACGGAGGAATAAATGGAGAAACGAAGAAATAAACGGAGAAACGAAGAAAGAAACGGAGAAACTAAGAAAGAAACGGAGAAACGAAGAACGAAACGGAGTAACGAAGAAAGAAACGATGAAACGAAGAAAGAAACAGGGAAACGGAGAAAGAAATGGAGAAACGAAGAAATAAACGGAGAAACGAAGAAAGAAACGGAGAAACGAAGAACGAAACGGAGTAACGAAGAAAGAAACGATGAAACGAAGAAAGAAACAGGGAAACGGAGAAAGAAATGGAGAAACGAAGAAATAAACGGAGAAACGAACAAAGAAACGGAGAACCGAACAAAGAAACGGAGAAACGAAGAAAGAAACGGAGAAACGAAGGAAGAAACGGGGATACGAAGAAAGAAACGGAGAAACGAAGGAAGAAACGAAGAAAGAAACGGAGAAACGAAGGAAGAAACGAAGAAAGAAACGGAGAATCGGAGAAATAAATGGAGAAACGAAGGAATAAACCGAGAAACGGTGAAACGGAGAAACGGTGAAACGAAGGAAGAAACGGAGAAACGAAGAAAGAAACGGAGAAATGATGAAAGAAACGAAGAAACGAAGAAAGAATCGGAGAAACGAAGAAATAAACGGAGAAACGAAGAAATAAATGGAGAAACGAAGGAATAAACCGAGAAACGGAGAAACGGAGAAACGGTGAAACGAAGGAAGAAACGGAGAAACGAAGAAAGAAACGGAGAAATGATGAAAGAAACGAAGAAACGAAGAAAGAATCGGAGAAACGAAGAAATAAACGGAGAAACGAAGAAGTAAACGGGGAATCGAAGAAGCAATCGGAGAAACGAAGAAAGAAACGGAGAAACGAAGAAATAAACGGAGAGACGAAGAAAGAAACGGAGAAACGAAGAAAGAAACGGAGAAACGAAGAAAGAAACGCAGTAACGATGAAAGAAACGAAGAAACGAAGAAAGAAACGGTGAATCGGAGAAATAAACGGAGAAACGAAGGAATAAACCGAGAAACGGAGAAAAGGAGAAACGATGAAACGAAGGAAGAAACGGAGAAACGAAGAAAGAAACGGAGAAATGAATTAGGAAACGAAGAAACGAAGAAAGAAACGGAGAAACGAAGAAATAAACGGAGAAACGAAGAACGAAACGGAGTAACGAAGAAAGAAACGATGAAACGAAGAAAGAAACGGGGAAACGGAGAAAGAAATGGAGAAACGAAGAAATAAACGGAGAAACGAAGAAAGAAACCGAGATACGTACAAAGAAACGGAGAAACGAACAAAGAAACGGAGAACCGAACAAAGAAGCGGAGAAACGAAGAAAGAAACGCAGAAACGAAGAAAGAAACGGGGATACGAAGAAAGAAACGGAGAAACGAAGGAAGAAACGGGGATACGAAGAAAGAAACGGAGAAACGAAGGAAGAAAGGAAGAAAGAAACGGAGAAACGAAGGAAGAAACGAAGAAACGAAGAAAGAAACGGAGAATCGGAGAAATAAATGGAGAAATGAAGGAATAAACCGAGAAACGGAGAAATGGTGAAACGAAGGAAGAAACGGAGAAACGAAGAAATAAACGGAGAGACGAAGAAAGAAACAGAGAAACGAAGAAAGAAACGCAGTAACGATGAAAGAAACGAAGATACGAAGTAAGAAACGGAGAATCGGAGAAATAAATGGAGAAACGAAGGAATAAACCGAGAAACGGAGAAACGGAGAAACAGTGAAACGAAGGCAGAAACGGAGAAACGAAGAAAGAAACGGAGAAATGATGAAAGAAACGAAGAAACGAAGAAAGAATCGGAGAAACGAAGAAGGAAACGGAGAAACGAAGAAAGAAACGGAGAAACGAAGAACGAAACGGAGTAACGAAGAAAGAAAGGATGAAACGAAGAAAGAAACGGGGAAACGGAGAAAGAAATGGAGAAACGAAGAAATAAACGGAGAAATGAAGAAAGAAACGGAGAAACGGAGAAAGAAACGGAGAAACGGAGAAATAAACGGAGAAACGAAGAAAGAATCGGAGAAACGAAGAAATAAACGGAGAAACGAAGAAAGAAACGGAGAAACGAAGAAATAAACGGGGAATCGAAGAAGCAATCGGAGAAACGAAGAAAGAAACGGACAAACGAAGAAAGAAACGGAGAAACGGAGAAATAAATGGAGAAACGAAGAAATAAACGGAGAAACGAAGAAAGAATCGGAGAAACGAAGAAAGAAACGGAGAAACGAAGAAAGAAACGGAGAAATGATGAAAGAAACGAAGAAACGAAGATAGAATCGGAGAAACGAAGAAATAAACGGAGAAACGAAGAAAGAAACGGAGAAACGAAGAAATAAACCGGGAATCGAAGAAGCAATCGGAGAAACGAAGAAAGAAACGGAGAAACGAAGAAATAAACGGAGATACGAAGAAAGAAACGGAGAAACAACGAAATAAACGGGGAATCGGAGAAGCAATCGGAGAAACGAAGAAAGAAACGAAGAAAGAAACGGAGAAACGGAGAAATAAACGGAGAAACGAAGAAAGAATCGGAGAAACGAAGAAAGAAACGGAGAAACGAAGAAAGAAACGGAGAAACGAAGAAAGAAACGAAGAAACGGAGAAATAAATGGAGAAACGAAGAAATAAACGGAGAAACGAACAAGGAAACGAAGAAACGAAGAAATAAATGGAGAACGAAGAAATAAACGGAGAATCGAAGAAAGAAACGGAGAAACGAAGAAAGAAACGGAGAAACGAAGAACGAAACGGAGTAACGAAGAAAGAAACGATGAAACGAAGAAAGAAACGGGGAAACGGAGAAAGAAATGGAGAAACGAAGAAATAAACGGAGAAACGAAGAAAGAAACGGAGAAACGGAGAAAGAAACGGAGAAACGGAGAAATAAACGGAGAAACGAAGAAAGAATCGGAGAAACGAAGAAATAAACGGAGAAACGAAGAAAGAAACGGAGAAACGAAGAAATAAACGGGGAATCGAAGAAGCAATCGGAGAAACGAAGAAAGAAACGGACAAACGAAGAAAGAAACGGAGAAACGGAGAAATAA
Source organism: Ptiloglossa arizonensis (assembly GCF_051014685.1). Taxonomy (NCBI): domain Eukaryota; kingdom Metazoa; phylum Arthropoda; class Insecta; order Hymenoptera; family Colletidae; genus Ptiloglossa; species Ptiloglossa arizonensis. The sequence continues at coordinate 528,567 of NW_027478455.1, read as the reverse complement.
ATGGAGAAACGAAGAAATAAACGGAGAGACGAAGAAAGAAACGGAGAATCGAAGAAAGAAACGGAGAAACGAAGAAAGAAACGCAGTAACGATGAAAGAAACGAAGAAACGAAGAAAGAAACGGAGAATCGGAGAAATAAATGGAGAAATGAAGGAATAAACCGAGAAACGGAGAAATGGTGAAACGAAGGAAGAAACGGAGAAACGAAGAAATAAACGGAGAGACGAAGAAAGAAACAGAGAAACGAAGAAAGAAACGCAGTAACGATGAAAGAAACGAAGATACGAAGTAAGAAACGGAGAATCGGAGAAATAAATGGAGAAACGAAGGAATAAACCGAGAAACGGAGAAACGGAGAAACGATGAAACGAAGGAAGAAACGGAGAAACGAAGAAAGAAACGGAGAAATGAATTAGGAAACGAAGAAACGAAGAAAGAAACGGAGAAACGAAGAAATAAACGGAGAAACGAAGAAAGAAACGGAGAAACGAAGAAATAAACGGAGAAACGAAGAAAGAAACGGAGAAACGAAGAAAGAAACGGAGAAACGAAGAAAGAAACGGAGAAACGAAGAACGAAACGGAGTAACGAAGAAAGAAACGATGAAACGAAGAAAGAAACGGGGAAACGGAGAAAGAAATGGAGAAACGAAGAAATAAACGGAGAAACGAAGAAAGAATCGGAGAAACGAAGAAAGAAACGGAGAAACGAAGAAAGAAACGGAGAAATGATGAAAGAAACGAAGAAACGAAGAAAGAATCGGAGAAACGAAGAAATAAACGGAGAAACGAAGAAAGAAACGGAGAAACGAAGAAATAAACCGGGAATCGAAGAAGCAATCGGAGAAACGAAGAAAGAAACGGAGAAACGAAGAAATAAACGGAGATACGAAGAAAGAAACGGAGAAACAACGAAATAAACGGGGAATCGGAGAAGCAATCGGAGAAACGAAGAAAGAAACGAAGAAAGAAACGGAGAAACGGAGAAATAAACGGAGAAACGAAGAAAGAATCGGAGAAACGAAGAAAGAAACGGAGAAACGAAGAAAGAAACGGAGAAACGAAGAAAGAAACGAAGAAACGGAGAAATAAATGGAGAAACGAAGAAATAAACGGAGAAACGAACAAGGAAACGAAGAAACGAAGAAATAAATGGAGAACGAAGAAATAAACGGAGAATCGAAGTAAGAAACGGAGAAACGAAGAAAGAAACGGAGAAACGAAGAACGAAACGGAGTAACGAAGAAAGAAACGATGAAACGAAGAAAGAAACGGGGAAACGGAGAAAGAAATGGAGAAACGAAGAAATAAACGGAGAAACGAAGAAAGAAACCGAGATACGTACAAAGAAACGGAGAAACGAACAAAGAAACGGAGAACCGAACAAAGAAGCGGAGAAACGAAGAAAGAAACGCAGAAACGAAGAAAGAAACGGGGATACGAAGAAAGAAACGGAGAAACGAAGGAAGAAACGGGGATACGAAGAAAGAAACGGAGAAACGAAGGAAGAAAGGAAGAAAGAAACGGAGAAACGAAGGAAGAAACGAAGAAAGAAACGGAGAAACGAAGGAAGAAACGAAGAAAGAAACGGAGAATCGGAGAAATAAATGGAGAAACGAAGGAAGAAACCGAGAAACGGAGAAATGGAGAAACGATGAAACGAAGGAAGAAACGGAGAAACGAAGAAAGAAACGGAGAAATGAAGGAATAAGCCGAGAAACGGAGAAACGAAGAAAGAAACGGAGTAACGATGAAAGAAACAAAGAAACGAAGAAAGAAACGGAGAATCGGAGAAATAAATGGAGAAACGAAGAAATAAACCGAGAAACGGAGAAAAGGAGAAACGATGAAACGAAGGAAGAAACGGAGAAACGAAGAAAGAAACGGAGAAATGAATTAGGAAACGAAGAAACGAAGAAAGAAACGGAGAAACGAAGAAATAAACGGAGAAACGAAGAAAGAAACGGAGAAACGAAGAAATAAACGGAGAATCGAAAAAGCAAACGGAGAAACGAAGAAAGAAACGGAGAAACGAAGAAAGAAACGGAGAAACGAAGAAAGAAACACAGTGACGATGAAAGAAACGAAGAAACGAAGAAAAAAACGGAGAATCGGAGAAATAAATGGAGAAACTAAGGAATAAACCGAGAAACGGAGAAACGGAGAAACGATGAAACGAAGGAAGAAACGGAGAAACCAAGAAAGAAACGGAGAAATGAAGAATGAAACGAAGAAACGAAGAAAGAAACGGAGAAACGAAGAAATAAACGGAGAAACGAAGAAAGAAACGGAGAAACAAAGAAATAAACGGAGATTCGAAGAAGCAAACGGAGAAACGAAGAACGAAACGGAGAAACGAAGAAAGAAACGGAGAAACGATGAAAGAAACGCAGTAACGATGAAAGAAACGAAGAAACGAAGAAAGAAACGGAGAAACGAAGAAAGAAACGGAGAATCGGAGAAATAAATGGAGAAACGAAGGAATAAACCGACAAACGCAGAAACGGAGAAACGATGAAACCAAGGAAGAAACGAAGAAACGAATAAAGAAACGGAGAAACGAAGAAAGAATCGGAGAAACGAAGAAAGAAACGGAGAATCGGAGAAATAAATGGAGAAACGAAGGATAAACCGACAAACGGAGAAACGGAGAAATGACGAAACGAAGGAAGAAACGGAGAAACGAACAAAGAAACGGAGAAACGAACAAAGAAACGGAGAAACGAACAAAGAAACGGAGAACCGAACAAAGAAACGGAGAAACGAAGAAAGAAACGCAGAAACGAAGAAAGAAACGGGGATACGAAGAAAGAAACGGAGAAACGAAGGAAGAAACGAAGAAAGAAACGGAGAAACGGAGAAATAAATGGAGAAACGAAGAAATAAACGGAGAAACGGACCAGAAAACTGAGAAAGAAACGGAGAGTCGAAGAAAGAAATGGAGAAACGAAGAAAGAAACGGGGATACGAAGAAAGAAACGGAAAAACGAAGAAATAAACGGAGAATCGAAAAAGCAAACGGAGAAACGAAGAAAGAAACGGAGAAACGAAGAAAGAAACGGAGAAACGAAAAAAGAAACGCAGTGACGATGAAAGAAACGAAGAAACGAAGAAAGCAACGGAGAGATCGGAGAAATAAATGGAGAAAAGAAGGAATAAACCGAGAAACGGAGAAACGGAGAAACGATGAAACGAAGGAAGAAACGGAGAAACGAAGAAAGAAACGGAGAAATGAAGAATGAAACGAAGAAACGAAGAAAGAAACGGAGAAACGAAGAAATAAACGGAGAAACGAAGAAATAAACGGAGATTCGAAGAAGCAAACGGAGAAACGAGGAAAGAAACGGAGAAACGAAGAAAGAAACGGAGAAACGAAGAAAGAAACGCAGTAACGATGAAAGATACGAAGAAACGAAGAAAGAAACGGAGAATCGGAGAAATAAATGGAGAAACGAAGGAATAAACCGACAAACGGAGAAACGGAGAAACGATGAAACGAAGGAAGAAACGGGGAAACGAAGAAAGAAACACAGAATCGGAGAAATAAATGGAGCAACGAATAAATAAACCGAGAATCGGAGTAAGAAACGGAGATACGAAGAAAGAAACGCAGAAACGAAGGAAGAAACGGAGAAACCAAGAAAGAAACGGAGAAACGAAGAAAGAAACGGAGAAACGAAGAAAGAAACGGAGAAACGAAGAAAGAAACGGAGAAACGAAGAAAGAAACGAAGAAAGAAACGGAGAGTCGTAGAAATAAATGGAGAAACAAAGAAATAAACCGAGAATCGGAGAAAGAAACGGAGAAGCGAACAAAGAAACGGAGAAACGAAGAAAGAAATGGAGAAATGAAGAAAGATACGGAGAAACGAAGAAATAAATGGAGAAACGAAGAAATAAACGGAGAAACGAAGAAAGAAATGGAGAAACGAAGAAAGATACGGAGAAACGAAGAAATAAATGGAGAAACGAAGAAATAATCGGAGAAACGAACAAAGAAACGGAGAAGCGAACAAAGAAACGGAGAAGCGAACAAAGAAACGGAGAAGCGAACAAAGAAACGGAGAAGCGAACAAAGAAACGGAGAAACGAAGAAAGAAACGGAGTAACGAAGAAAGAAACGGAGAAACGAAGAACGAAACGGAGTAACGAAGAAAGAAACGATGAAACGTAGAAAGACACGGGGAAACGGAGAAAGAAATGGAGAAACGAAGAAATAAACGGAGAAACGAAGAAAGAAACGGAGAAACGGAGAAAGAAACGGAGAAACGAAGAAATAAACGGAGAAACGAAGAAAGAATCGGAGAAACGGAGAATCGGAGAAATAAATGGAGAATCGAAGAAATAGACCGAGAAACGGAGAAAGAAACGGAGAAACGAACAAAGAAACGGAGAAACGAAGAAAGAAACGGAGAAACGAACAAAAAAACGGGGAAACGAAGAAAGAAACTGAGAAACGAAGAAAGAAACGGAGAAATGAAGAAAGAAACGGAGAAACGAAGATAGAAACGGAGAAACGAAGAAAGAGGCGGAGAAAAGATGAAAGAAACGGAGAAACGAAGAAAGAAACGGAGAAACAAAGAAAGAAACGGAGAAATAAATGGAGAAACAAAGATATAAACGGAGAAACGAAGAAAGAAACGGAGAAACGAAGAAACGATGAAAGAAACGGAGAAACGAAGAAAGAAACGGAGAAACGAAGAAAGAAACGGAGTACCGAAGAAAGAAACGTAGAAACGGAGAAATAAATGGAGAAACGAAGAAAGAAACGAAGAAACGGAGAAATAAATGGAGAAACGAAGAAATAAACGGAGAAACGATCAAGGAATCGAAGAAACGAAGAAATAAATGGAGAAACGAAGAAATAAACGGAGAATCGAAGAAAGAAACGGAGAAACAAAGAAAGAAACGGAGAAGCGAACAAAGAAACAGAGAAACGGAGAAATAAATGGAGAAACGAAGAAATAAACGGAGAAACGAAGAAAGAAACGGAGAAACGAAGAAAGAAACGGAGAAACGGAGAAAGAAACGGAGAAACGAAGAAATAAACGGAGAAACGAAGAAAGAATCGGAGAAACGAAGAAAGAAACGGAGAATCGGAGAAATAAGTGGAGAAACGAAGAAATAGACCGAGAAACGGAGAAACGAACAAAGAAACGGAGAAACGAAGAAAGAAACGGAGAAACGAACAAAGAAACGTGGTAACGAACAAAGAAACAGAGAAACGGAGAAATAAATGCAGAAACGAAGAGCGAAACGGAGTAACGAAAAAAGAAACGATGAAACGAAGAATGAAACGGGGAAACGGAGAAAGAAATGGAGAAACGAAGAAATAAACGGAGAAACGAAGAAAGAGACGGAGAAACGGAGAAAGAAACGGAGAAACGAAGAAATAAACGGAGAAACGAAGAAAGAATCGGAGAAACGAAGAAAGAAACGGAGAATCTGAGAAATAAGTGGAGAAACGAAGAAATAGACCGAGAAACGAAGAAATAAACGGAGAAACGAAGAAAGAAACGGAGAAACGGAGAAACGAAGAAAGAAACGGAGAAATGAAGGAATAAACCGAGAAACGGAGAAACGAAGAAAGAAACGGAGTAACGATGAAACGAAGGAAGAAACGGAGAAACGAAGAAAGAAACGGAGAAATGAAGGAATAAACCGAGAAACGGAGAAACGAAGAAAGAAACGGAGTAACGATGAAAGAAACGAAGAAACGAAGAGAGAAACGGAGAATCGGAGAAATAAATGGAGAAACGAAGATATAAGCCGAGAAACGGAGAAAAGGAGAAACGATGAAACGAAGGAAGAAACGGAGAAACGAAGAAAGAAACGGAGAAATGAAGAAAGAAACGAAGAAACGAAGAAAGAAACGGAGAAACGAAGAAATAAACGGAGAAACGAAGAAATAAACGGAGATTCGAAGAAGCAAACGGAGAAACGAAGAAAGAAACGGAGAAACGAAGAAAGAAACGGAGAAACGAACAAAGAAACGGAGAAACGAACAAAGAAACGGAGAAACGAACAAAGAAAAGGAGAAACGGAGAAATAAATGGAGAAACGAAGAAATAAACCGAGAAACGAACAAGGAAACTGAGATTCGAAGAAAGAAACGGAGAAACGAAGAAAGAAACGGAGAAACGAAGAAAGAAACGGAGAAACGAAAAAAGAAACGGAGATGGGATGAAAGAAACGGAGTAACGAAGAAAGAATCGGAGAAACGGAGAAATAAATGGAGAAACGAAGAAATAAACGGAGAAACGAAGAATGAAACGTAGAAACGAAGAAAGAAATGGAGAAACGAACAAAGAAACGGAGAAACGAACAAAGAAACGGAGAAGCGAACAAAGAAACGGAGAAACGAACAAAGAAAGGGAGAAACGAAGAAAGAAACGGAGAAACGGAGAAATAAATGGAGAAACGAAGAAATAAACGGAGAAACGAACAAAGAAACGGAGAAACGAACAAAGAAACGGAGAAACGAAGAAAGAAACGGAGAAACGAAGAAAGAAACGGAGAAATGAAGAAAGAAACGGAGAAACGAAGATAGAAACGGAGAAACGAAGAAAGAGGCGGAGAAAAGATGAAAGAAACGGAGAAACGAAGAAAGAAACGGAGAAACGAAGAAAGAAACGGAGAAATAAATGGAGAAACAAAGATATAAACGGAGAAACGAAGAAAGAAGCGGAGAAACGCAGAAATAAATGGAGAAACGAAGAAATAAACGGAGAAACGAAGAATGAAACGGAGAAACGAAGAAAGAAATGGAGAAACGAAGAAAGATACGGAGAAACGAAGAAATAAATGGAGAAACGAAGAAATAAACGGAGAAACGAACAAAGAAACGGAGAAACGAACAAAGAAACGGAGAAACGAACAAAGAAACGGAGAAACGAACAAAGAAACGGAGAAACGGAGAAATAAATGGAGAAACGAAGAAATAAACCGAGAAACGGAGAAAGAAACGGAGAAACGAACAAAGAAACGGAGAAACGAACAAAGAAATAGAGAAACGAACAAAGAAACGGTGAATCGAACGAAGAGACGGCGAAACGAACAAAGAAACGGAGAATCGACCAAAAAAAGTAGAAACGAACAAAGAAACGGAGAAACGACCAAAAAACGGAGAAACGAACAAAGAAACGGAGAAACGGACAAAGAAACGGAGAAACGGAGAAATGAATGGAGAAGCGAACAAGTAAACGGAGAAACGAAGAAAGAAACGGAGAATCGGAGAAATAAATGGAGAAATGAAGAAATAAACGGAGAAACGAACAAAGAAACGGAGAAACAAAGAAAGAAACGGAGAAACGAACAAGGAAACGGGGAAACGAAGAAAGAAACGGAGAAACGAACAAAGAAACGGAGAAACGGAGAAAGAAACGGAGAAACGAACAAAGAAACGTAGAAACCAACAAAGAAACGGAGAAACGAACAAAGAAACGGAGAAACGAACAAAGAAACGGAGAAACGGAGAAATAAATGGAGAAACGAAGAAATAAACCGAAAAACGGAGAAAGAAACGGAGAAACGAACAAAGAAACGGAGAAACGAACAAAGAAATAGAGAAACGAACAAAGAAACGGAGAATCGAACGAAGAGACGGCGAAACGAACAAAGAAACGGAGAATCGACCAAAAAAAGTAGAAACGAACAAAGAAACGGAGAAACGACCAAAAAACGGAGAAACGAACAAAGAAACGGAGAAACGGACAAAGAAACGGAGAAACGGAGAAATAAATGGAGAAGCGAACAAGTAAACGGAGAAACGAAGAAAGAAACGGAGAATCGGAGAAATAAATGGAGAAATGAAGAAATAAACGGAGAAACGAACAAAGAAACGGAGAAACAAAGAAAGAAACGGAGAAACGAACAAAGAAACGGGGAAACGAAGAAAGAAACGGAGAAACGAACAAAGAAACGGAGAAACGGAGAAAGAAACGGAGAAACGAACAAAGAAACGTAGAAACCAACAAAGAAACGGAGAAACGAACAAAGAAACGGAGAAACGAAGAAAGAAACGAAGAAACGAAGAAAGAACCGGGGAAATAAATGGAGAAACGAAGAAATAAACGGAGAATCGAACAAGGAAACGGAGAAACGAAGAAAGAAACGGAGAAACGAAGAATGAAACGGAGAAACGAAGATATAAACGGAGACATGAAGAAAGAAACGGAGAAACAAAGAAAGAAACGGAGAAACGAACAAAGAAACGGAGAAACGAACAAAGAAACGGACAAACGAAGAAAGAAACGAAGAAACGAAGAAAGAAACGGGGAAATAAATGGAGGTACGAAGAAATAAACGGAGAATCGAACAAGGAAACGGAGAAACGAAGAAAGAAACGGAGAAACGAAGAAAGAAACGGAGAAACGAACAAAGAAACGGAGAAACGAACAAAGAAACGGAGAAACGAACAAAGAAACGGAGAAACGAAGAAAGAAACGGAGAAACGAAGAAATAAACGGAGAAGCGAAGAAAGAAACGAAGAAGCGTAGAAAGAAACGGAGAAACGAGCAAAGAAACGGAGAAACGAAGAAAGATACGGAGAAACGAAGAAATAAATGGAGAAACGAAGATATAAACGGAGAAACGAAGAAAGAAACGGAGAAACGAAGAAAGAAACAGAGAAACGAAGAAAGAAACGGAGAAACGAATAAATAAACAGAGAAACGAACTAAGAAACGGAGAAACGAACAAAGAAACGGAGAAACGAACAAAGAAACGAAGAAACGAACAAAGAAACTGCGAAACGGAGAAATAAATGCAGACACGAACAAATAAACGGAGAAACGAAGATAGGAACGGAGAATCGTAGAAATGAATGGAGAAATGAAGAAATAAACGGAGAAACGAGCAAAGAAACGGGGAAACGAAGAAAGAAACGGAGAAAAGAACAAAGAAACGGAGAAACGAACAAAGAAACGGAGAAACGAACAAAGAAACGGAGAAACGAACAAAGAAACGGAGAAACGAACAAAGAAACGGAGAAACGAACAAAGAAACGGAGAAACGAACAAAGAAACGGAGAAACGAACAAAGAAACGGAGAAACGAACAAAGAAACGGAGAAACGAAGAAAGAAACGGAGAAACGAAGAAATAAACGGAGAAACGAAGAAAGAAACGAAGAAGCGTAGAAAGAAACGGAGAAACGAACAAAGAAACGGAGAAACGAAGAAAGAAACGGAGAAACGAACAATGAAACGCAGAAACGAACAATGAAACGGAGAAACGAAGATATAAACGGAGACATGAAGAAAGAAACGGAGAAACAAAGAAAGAAACGGAGAAACGAACAAAGAAACGGAGAAGCGAACAAAGAAACGGACAAACGAAGAAAGAAACGAAGAAACGAAGAAAGAAACGGGGAAATAAATGGAGAAACGAAGAAATAAACGGAGAATCGAACAAGGAAACGGAGAAACGAAGAAAGAAACGGAGAAACGAAGAATGAAACGGAGAAACGAAGAAAGAAACGGAGAAATGAATGGAGAAACGAAGATATAAACGGAGAAACGAAGGAAGAAACAGAGAAACGAACAAAGAAACGGAGAAACGAAGAAAGAAACGGAGAAACGAACAATGAAACGCAGAAATGAAGAAAGAAACGGAGAAACGAACAAAGAAACAGAGAAACGAACAAAGAAACGAAGAAACGAACAAAGAAACGGAGAAACGAACAAAGAAACGGAGAAACGAACAAAGAAACGGAGAAACGAACAAAGAAACGGAGAAACGAACAAAGAAACGGAGAAACGAACAAAGAAACGGAGAAACGAAGAAAGAAACGGAGAAACGAAGAAAGAAACGGAGAAATAAATGGAGAAACGAAGAAAGAAACGGAGAAACGAAGAAGGAAACGGAGAAACGAAGAAAGAAACGGAGAAACGGAGAAAGAAACGGAGAAACGAAGAAAGAAACGGAGACAGAAACGGAGAAACGAAGAAAGAAACGGAGAAACGAAGAAAGAAACGGAGAAACGGAGAAAGAAACGGAGAAACGGAGAAAGAAACGGAGAAACGAACAAAGAAACGGAGAAACGAACAAAGAAACGGAGAAACGAACAAAGAAACGGAGAAACGAACAAAGAAACGGAGTAACGAATAAATAAACAGAGAAACGAACAAAGAAACGAAGAAACGAAGAAAGAAACGGAGAAACGGAGAAAGAAACGGAGAAACGAAGAAATAAACGGAGAAACGAAGAAACAAACGGAGAAACGAAGGAAGAAACGGAGAAATGAATGGAGAAACGAAGATATAAACGGAGAAACGAAGAAAGAAACGAAGAAAGAAACGGAGAAATGAATGGAGAAACGAAGATATAAACGGAGAAACGAAGAAAGAAACAGAGAAACGAAGAAAGAAACGGAGAAACGAATAAATAAACAGAGAAACGAAGAAAGAAACGAAGAAACGAAGAAAGAAACGGAGAAACGAACAAAGAAACAGAGAAACGAACAAAGAAACGAAGAACGAACAAAGAAACGGAGAAACGAACAAAGAACGGAGAAACGAACAAAGAAACGGAGAAACGAACAAAGAAACGGAGAAACGAACAAAGAAACGGAGAAACGAACAAAGAAACGGAGAAACGAACAAAGAAACGGAGAAACGAAGAAAGAAACAGAGAAACGAAGAAAGAAACGAAGAAACGAAGAAAGAAACGGAGAAACGGAGAAAGAAACGGAGAAACGAAGAAATAAACGGAGAAACGAAGAAAGAAACGAAGAAACGAAGAAAGAAACGGAGAAACGAACAAAGAAACGGAAAAAACGAAGAAAGAAACGGAGAAACGAACAATGAAACGCAGAAACGAAGATATAAACGAAGAAATGAAGAAACAAACGGAGAAACAAAGAAAGAAGAGGAAAAACGAACAAAGAAACGGAGAACCGAACAAAGAAACGGAGAAACGAAGAATGAAACGGAGAAACGAACAAAGAAACGGAGAAACGAAGAAAGAAACGTAGAAACGAAGAAAGAACCGGAGAAACGAACAAAGAAACGGAGAAACGAACAAAGAAACGAAGAAACGAACAAAGAAACTGAGAAACGGAGAAGTAAATGCAGACACGAACAAATAAACGGAGAAACGAAGATAGGAACGGAGAAATAAATGGGGAAACGAAGAAAGAAACGGAGAAACGAAGAAGGAAACGGAGAAACGGAGAAACGGAGAAAGAAACGGAGAAACGAAGAAAGTAACGGAGAAACGAAGAAAGAAACGGAGAAACGGAGAAAGAAACGGAGAAACGAACAAAGAAACGGAGAAACGAAGAAAGAAGAGGAAAAACGAACAAAGAAACGGAGAACCGAACAAAGAAACGGAGAAACGAAGAATGAAACGGAGAAACGAACAAAGAAACGGAGGAACGAAGAAAGAAACGAAGAAACGAAGAAAGAACCGGAGAAACGAAGAAATAAACGGAGAAACGAAGAAAGAAACGAAGAA